>NC_141136.1:189936383-190088698 GCF_053477565.2 Lygodium microphyllum
CTCTAGCTTGTGCTAGCTTACACTCCTCAAAATTAGCTGGAAATCTGAAACAGTCCAATTTGGCAAAATCTAGGTTCAATTTCCCATAATGATGAGCCCTTCACTATATATAGCAAAATCATTAATGGATACTTATGAATTTCCCCAACTAAAGAGCAAATACCACATTTGGCCTCTCCTAAAAGCATTTAGACCCATGGGATAAACAAAAAGGTGAAACCCTGTAACATTCATAAGTCTAAAGAGTAATGAAGGTCATCTTCTTCTTATTCACAGGAAAAATAGACAATTGGAAATACTCTGAATATCCATTACACAACTCAACCATACCTCTCATAACTAGCTACTTTATCCAAAATCTTATCAATGAATGATAGAGGATAGTGATCCCTTTGAGTAATTGTATTCAAATGTTTGAAAACCCCATACATTCTCTAGCTCTAGTCTTCTTACAATGGAACTTACCCATTCTGAGCAATCCACTTTGTATATGAACCTTATCTTGAGAAATTTATCCACCTCATCTTTGAATACCATAGCTTGTTCATTTGATAAGGGTCTAATCTTTAATATACAAGCTTGACTCCATTCTTAAATTCTATGTGCAATTTCTCTTATATGTATCCTTGAGTCTCCTTATTAGAAGTAATGGACAAGTTTGGATACTTCCAAAGCATATCTTGATAGGTCTTCTTATCATGTTGGGTTAGCATTATCTCCATTGAGGTTCCTTTTCCAATGAAGGATACCTTTTGGCTTTGCTAGCTCCTCTATTTATTCAACTCTTCCATTTGGATCTTCCTCCTCTTTAACTTGGCTAAGAACCACTTTCTCTACTTCTAAGAGGGTAGTAAATCCTCTACTTTAGAAAAAAAATCTTGTTTTGATGCCTCCTCTTTTGTTTTTTCAAAAATAAATGTTTCCTTCTCTTCACTTTCACCGTCCCATGACTTTCTTGCTTACCATGCTAAACTTCCTTATCAAATCCTTCCAATCATAGAGAGCAATGAGGCCTTGTCCCTAACCTTGAATGGCATTAAATGCTCTCAACCATGGTCTTCTCAAAAACAATAGAAGGCTCCTATACTTGCATGCATCACATGATAATTTATTCTTGTGGAAACACCAAAAACTTTACCTCAAAATCTTGATCCCTAGGCACTTAATCTTTGAATGATTGGCAAACCTAATCCAGAAACCTAAAAGCTTGTCATTCCAAATCTATCTTTGCACACAAGCTTGTGTTATCCTAGATACCTAAGTACCACCATCAATATATGCTTCCCCAACATTTCTCTATTATTCAAGACATATGTTCAGAATATCCTTGAAAATTTGCACATTACCATCCCTTTCCAAATCTACTTTGGTTCGGTTCATCAACTTCTTCCATGAAGTTGAAAACTGAGGATACAGTTCCATCAGCTGACCATATGTCACATCCACCTTCTTGTTGAGAAAGTTCCTCTTCAAGTGATAGCTTTATTGTCCTTCCCCTAATGGCAAATCTCCTTTCTTTAACTTCCTACTAGGACTCTTATCTTCTTTATCCCCCTAGTTTCTCTTCTATAGCCTTCTTATTCATGTATCTCTAAGAACTTTCATCTTCCTCTCTTCTTTTTTTTCTAGGTCTCTTCATAAGATCACGATAACTTCCTTTATGTCTATTAGATTTATCACTCCCTTTCCAAACTCTTCTACTTTCACCCCACTAGACCCCCCTTTGTCTTTGATTTCTATAGCATAATCATCTCACGTAATTGGAACATTCTAGTGCATTGAATACATATTTCCTCATCTTCATGGTAAGGACACATGTTACTTGGATGACCAACTTTATTGTCATAATAGCATGATTTCAATTCCCCTCTTACTCCTTGAGGTCTCACATCCTCATCATATCTATTATGCCTCCATGTTCTCCATCCTAGTCTCCTCGTTTGCTCCTCCATTACATGGATCCTTAGTTCTTGTAACTACTTGGAGATAGTATTTATTTTTTCCATCAAAGACTTTTACTTTTTAGGGATTTTGCATTCAAGGATCTTTGGTAGAAATAACACATTGCACCATAGAGGAGATACAAGGGGTTTGCCCATTGTCCCGACCAAGCCATCTTCCATTCCTTTGCATTTGCAATCTTTAAACTTACTCATACATCTCTAACTTCTTTTCCACCTTGAGACAAAGTGGAGCCCTAATTACAACAAATCTTTAGCATCAAGGGTGACTTCTCTTCTCCCAAAGCATTTGTCTAGTGGTCCCCCAAATCCTCAAATCCTCAAGTAAAATCCTCCACATTTTGAGCTTCCTTTTGTATATACACCAAGAGGTCCCACCATAGCAAAATCACATCCTTCTTCTTGGTAAATCTTTGAATCAAAATTATCTTGGCATCCTCATAATCCACCTTCAATACTAGTTACCAGGTAGCTTGTTGGGCCATATACATAGCTACCTACTTTCTAGCCACTCCATAGATCTTATTGCAAAAGATATTTGATAAATTGCATGGTGTATTCTTCCTTTCTTGCAAATAACATCTTAAATTATGTGGTCATCATTTCTACATAAAGCTTGTAGGAAGATCCTAGGGTGGGGGTAGCAAAATATGTGATGTAAAAAGAAACAAGAACCACATCACAACCCACCAATGCACCAACACATGTAAGAAACTCTAAAACCATAGGTAACCATAATACATCCCAACTTGATACATATTTGAAAAGGGGTAATGCTCATATAGGATGATGTAAGAAACTCTAAAACCGCCTATAACTATAACACATTGCAACTCGATACATATTGGAAAAAGGGTCAATGCTCATATAGAATGAAAATACAATCTCCTACCTCAATAGCAAAGTTCAACGTCACAATCTTCAAGCCATAATCAATGGAGCATGGTGTATGAGGGTGTTTTGACAATGTAGCTTACTCAAGAATGAACTTGACATTGACTTTAAGAAGAAAGCTCCTAAGCAAGGCTAGCTCCTAGGCAAGGGTATCATCTCAAACACAATGAACACAAAGTAACTCTCCTTTTTTGGACATGGTAGCTCATTCATACTTGTAGTCTCTATCCAATGTATAGCCCTTCAAAGGGCTAGGCATGATAGATCAGGGTCTCCAATCCTATGTAAGGCTTGCACACTACTTGCATCAATATCAAAATCATGTGCCACTTCCAAAGTAGTTGGCAAGTAGCTCTCAAGAATTTTGGTGTACGTGTGAGAGAGGCTAGGTGATCTATGAGAAAATAGCAGCACCATAGTAAAATTTGCATCCACATCAAAGGCATGATGTGGATGCAACTATTAGGAGGTAAGATCGTGGCATAAGGTACATCCTTATCAAAGTTTGAGTAAGTGCAAACATAAGATACGTGAACACAAGTGCTTGCTCATGTATGCATATTCACACACTTCCACAAAATAAGCACCATACCAAAGCCATACTTGCATTCACAAATATCATGAAGTTGCATGGACTATGTTTTCCAATTATGAGGTGGTTTGTTGCAAGGCTTTAGTTTTATGATAGCCTTGAAAAGATAATTTGATTTAAGCAAAGAGATGGTCACTCTGCCTCAATTAGTTTGAAAGAAAATATTACGATAATTCATCATTTTAGTTATAATCTCAAAAACATAAATGTCACTGTTTGGAAAGTAATGATAAGAAGTTCGGGAGGGGGGGGAGAGAGGAAGAGGGGTTTACATATTTATGCTAAAGACGTACATTAACACCCATGCTTGCACATGCCTAGCATGTATAGTCATAAGGCAAATATAAGTACACAATGAATTATTCTGCTTGCATAAGTTTATGTGTGGATGTCATACATTATGAATCCATGAGTGAATGCATATGGCATGATGTGGCATGTAAGACCAAAATAATGTGTATCTTTTGTGTGTTTTTAAAAAGTGTTTTTGAGTGAACCACGTAGTTTTTGGCATTGAAATGCAATATGGGCTTGCATGCTAGAGACACAAGCTTTTCTTGCAAATCTTATGCATGGTGGACACTAACCAAACTTTAGAATAATGATTTGCTCTAAGGATTTCATCTATGCGAAAAACAAGAAATAACAGTGAACAAAATCATTAGATGGAGGTGCATGGTGAAGAGCCTTTAGATACTCCATATGGTATGTTATATACTTGATTGAAATACTCATGTGGGAGGAGAAAGAGCAAGAGTGTGTCTAAATGTGTATGAGCTTGCATGATATATCAAGCTCCATGTCCTGCAACATTTAGTGATTGACTTGGTCACTAAGCATCCGTGCTAGATAAGTGCCCAAACACATGCACTTGTGGTTGCATGAGTATTGATAGCAATGCTTAGAAAAGCTATTTGAAGACTAAATGAAGCTCTAATCATTTCCTTTTTATTGGTTTTATCTATGAACAATCTAAAATGAAATGCTAATGTTCTACCTCTCTCTCACAAGCATACATTGTGGTGTTGTGAGAAAATTATAAGAGGGTGGTATATTATTTATATCTTGCAAGAAGTAAGTTTAAGACTTAGGGTATAGTTGTTGGTGGAGGTGGTTTTTTTTCCTTTTTGATTTGGGTGGGTTTTTTTTTTAAATACTATTGCTTTATAGGCACCCTAATGACCTACGAGAGAGAGAGAGAGAGAGAGAGAGAGAGAGAGAGAGAGAGAGAGAGAGAGAGTGTGTGTGTGTGTGTGTGTGTGTGTGTGTGTGTGTGTGTGTGTGTGTGTTTTGTTAACCTCCTTTTAGGAGCCTTAAAGGCGTGTAAGACAAGCAAAGAGACACCGAATTTTTTGCACTAGTCCACTTCAAGATGCCATTTTTGGTACAAAAAGAAAACCCATGTCAATGTGTCATTTGTGAAAAAAGGAAACAAGCCACTAAAGCTATCAAAGATATTAAATGCATCATGATCCAAAAGTGTCAAGTCTTTCTAAACTCCTCTATCATGACCTTTGCCACCTTGATAAATTGCCCATCCACCCTTCTTTCTAACTATCTTTACATTGGCAATTGCGGTGTTTTGATGTAAGTTCAACTATGATTCATACTTTTGCTCACTTGCAACATTTTGATTGCATTAATTTTTCGACTTTATCTTTCATGATACCAACTCCAAAGTTGCTTGATTTTTTCCTTCTTTAATGACTTTCCATGGTATCATCTACTTTGAACCCTTTTTCTTCTAATATTGACACCTATGTCTCTAAATATCCTTGGTACTCTTCACCAACTAGCTCCTATTGTATTTCTATATGCATGCCTCAAGAAGGCTTCATAAACATGCATGGAATGCAATCTTCTTTGGTATTGTAGCTTCCTCACTACTAAAAACATAGTGTTTGTCATACCTTGTTGATCTACCTCCTTCCTTGTTTCTATTTCCTTCTACATTTGCTCTTGCACATATGCACCCACAACCATACACACATACACATGTAGATCTTGCCTTGAGACCTTTTTGAGGGAAAGAAAGAAAGAAAGAAAGATATATTAATGTCTTCCAAGGCCAAAATCATCCTATGAGGCAAATCCATGTACAATACTTATCCTCACTAGACATCCAAGTGTGACATGCTAAAAGATACTTAAATATATTGTGCAAAGAACACACACCCACAAAGAAACCTTGTGTATTTGCCTTACGCTGAGACCTTAAATGACAATGTGTTCATATATGGCCTTGCTCAATCTGACTTTATATTGACCATTGGCTACAAGCCTTTCATATCTACAACCATTATAAACCCTATCAACTTTCACTTGAAATCCATGTCATAGTCTTTGAGACCCTCATAACTATGGCAAACCATATACACATACTACAAATGCTCATGTCATTATGAATTGGCACATCTTAAGAGAGTAATCCAAATATACTAAATAAACTTGATCCTTGAGCCTTTAAATGAAGGGTTCATAATGATATAGCTCATTCAAAATGCAAGTTACAAAGTCTTGAACTTACAAATGAATCATACCCTTAATAATGGAAGAATAAACTCTAGAAATACATAAATTTTTGAATGAACTATAGCCTTAATATGCATGCAACTCTGTCTCATAGAAACAAATGGGCAAACTTGGAGGGTTCAACTCACACTTGGATAACTCCCTTAATACCACTATGGATGTAAACCCCAAAGAGCACTTAGCTATATTGAAGCTTTCTTATAAGTTGCTTACTAGCAAAGCATCTGTGTGACCCCATTCCGAGCTTTATATGGTTAACAATGCGCATCATCTCTTAATTTTTCCAATCCAACCTTGCAAGTAGATATACCTTGGGCAATGTTTACGAGATAGATGACCAAGTGAAAGCAATCCATCAAGACATCATCCTCAAGATTGATAAAAGATGTATGCTAACAATAAGAGATGAAAAGGATTCTTGAGTGGAGGACGTATGGTATTCCTAGTGCCTATAAAGAAAAATCTCTATACCTAGGTATGTACAAAGAAGCTAAGTCCAAGATATTGTACACCCTATGTAATTACTAAGTTTCAAAGAAAGCGCACCTATAGACTTAGATTGCCCAACCATCCCAAAAGTTCATTATGTATTTCATATAAATTTGCTAAAATTCTATATACCTAAACCTAAACATATCTTAGATGATGAGTAAATTGTAATGCATGCTCAAGAAATAATGAAAATAAACGCTAATAGAAACACAAATACTAGAGAAAAGCCTCTAAAAAGACACATACTGTAAATGCAGTATGCTTAACAATTATGATATTCGCTTGTTTTCGAGATTTAATATAAAATTGAATGAACACTTAAAGCTGAAAATGAAAATTAGTCACAAAATTACAGCCATGAAAATGTAAAAGTAATAAAGACAAGATTGAGGGTTGAAGATGGGCAAAACCCCCCTCCCCCCCCCCCCCCCCCCCCCCCCCCGAAGGAATGTATTTCTACTCAATCCAAGTCCCTTAGGAAAGAGCTCAGTTACAATCAACCTGAGAGTGAGAAAAAGTAATTCTCACTCTCACAAGATCATGCAAATATGTACAAACACGCATGCATTATCTATTATGCAATGATAAGAACTGATTTCTTTACAGTATGAGAGAAGAAAGAGGGGAAATCAGCCTTTCTCCATCGTTGAACAGTAGTACATTGATAGGGCTTCCTTCTTGTTGCTAAAATGGAAGAAAGAGCTTGAGAAGGAGGTGATGTAATGAATTTATAGGCTTGCTGTCTTGTAAAACAACAGTGATAGAAGAGGGAAAATGGAGGAATTTGATAATGGAGAAGTGGAGGATGATGATGGGGATGGATGGGAACAGTTTTTGGCTATCTGTGGGTGTTGTACATGAGTTTACAGCAAAGAAAAATGATGCTAAATGAAGAAAAACGAGCTCTTATTTATAGGAGAGGGAAGAGCTAGTACAAAAGGGAAAAGTGGAGTAGCACAAGACAAGTGTCCAGCCACATGTCATGAGATGTGACAAGTGGTGGAACACTTGGAAACTTGTGTGACAAGTATCTTGACACTTGTCTCTTCTCTATGGCCTTCCTTTTTGGGCTGAATACTGTCAAGAATAGAAACAACCAAATTTAGTAAGCACGGTCAGAGTACAGAACTTACTATTTTTAGAATGGCATCCCTATTTTTTAGGACTAGCATTTTTAGGCTAATTCGAGGCTCCTAAAATTTAGGGACCTTCTAAAATTTAGGGACCCCCCCAATATGGGTATCGTATGAAAGCTTTTTTCGTGTACATCGCAAAAACGGTATCAAAATCTTCATGTGACTTTCCTATCCAAAGAAATGTGCATTTCAAGCTTTCAGCCCACACATACACATTATACAAGCATTTCATGATCATGCCATCTTGTTGATTGTAACTGTCTGTTCTGGTGGATCTAGCCCACACTTCAAGGCATCAATCTTTTCTGTGTGCAAGTCTAACCCTGATATGCGTGAATTCTAATCACATGCGCCCAATCGGGCCATATAGGTGGAAGTGTGAACTATCTTTTCCTCTAACCCACCGTGTGGGTCCACCATAACCTGTGACCACTCATCAGTGGCTAGCTCCAATGCACTTTTCTTTATATCTAATTAGTGCAAATGAAATAAATTTAATAAATCATTATATAGACAAATTAATGAAAAATTATACAAATTCAGTTTCTATAGAGTTGTGACAGTCCTCTGGCTTTTATTCAGTTGTCCTCAGCTGAAAAGCTTCTTGATATGGCTGAAGAATGTTTGGGTAATCCTTCATGAATTTTTCATCTACCCACTATGCATCTGTTGTGGGTAGATTCTTGAATTTTCGTAAGAATTTTCGTGTCACAAGGCCACTTCTCATGGTTCGATCCTTGTGAAACAAAATCTGTTCAGGTTCCAAGAGTTGCTCTATTTCTTCAACTTCTGGGGGATCTTCAATAATGGGTTCCTTTAGTTCTGGTCCTATGTAAGGTTTTAGCAAACTTACATGAAAAGCATTGTGTATATTCCAATGAGCAGGAAGCTCAAGTCGATAAGAAACTTCATTTATTTTCTCAATCACTTTGAAGGGTCCAAAGTATCTACTGGAGAGCTTTGGAAAAGATGAATTTTGACCGGAACCTTGTTTGAGTCTGCTTTTATCAAACTTTAGCAAGACATATTCACCTTTTTCAAAAGCCAAAGGTCTTCTTCGTTTATCTGCTTGTTTCTTTTGCCGCTCTTGGGCAACTTTGATAGTGGCTCGAACTTGATCCATTGCTGTTTTTAAATTTAAAGCAAACTCATCAGCAGCAAAAATCTTATCTTTAGTGCGAATAATTGGAGGAGGAATCACTTTACCCTGTACTATTTCATTTGGAGCTTTCCCTGTGGATGAGTGCACTGTATTGTTGTAAGCAAACTCCAATAATGGAAGATATTTCTCCCATTGTGACTTATGTTCATAAGCTTTCAACATATCCAAAAGAGTGAGATTCATCACCTCTGTTTGGCCATCAATTTGAGAATGAAAAGCTGAGAACTTTAAAATGGTTCCCAAATTCTCAAATAAAGCACGCCAAAAGTTACTTGTGAATTTGGAGTCTCTACCTGAAATGATCTCAGAAGGCATACCATGTAATCTGAAGATATGTTGAATGAAAAGTCTTGCAACTTGTGCGGATTTCAATGTTTTATGACATGGAATAAAATGTGATTGTTTGTTGAATCTATCAATTATGACCCAAATCATATCATGACCTTGAGATGTTCTTGGAATACCTGAGCTGAAATCCATTGTGATAGATTCCCATGGATCTTTGGGCATTGGAAGAGATTGCAACAATCTTGGAATCTTCTGCCTATCATACTTGGATTTTTGGCATACCACACAAGCCTCAATGAAGTTATGTGTATCTCTTCGTAATGTTGGCCAATAAAAGTAGCACTCAATTGAACTTAGAGTGGCTGCCCTCCCTCTATGCCCTGCATAAGGAGGTTCATGACTTTCTTTAAGCACCTTTTGTCGAATAGGAAGAGTGACACAAAGGCAATTGTTCATGAGAAGGTAACCGTCTTTGATGGAATAATCTGGATGAGAACCTCCTTGCTGTAAATTTGACCAAATTGCTTTTCTCCACATCATTTAGACGGCGGCTTTCAAAGGCTACGGCATGGCCTTCTTGATTTAGCACTGCACCAATACAATCACCGCAAGCATTTGCTTCCACCACAAATGGTTTTACCAGATCTGGAATGATAAGAACAGGTCCAGAAGTAAGAGCTGTTTTCAGCCTTGTGAAGGCTGCCTTCTCTTTTTCCTTCCATTGGAAAGAGATCTTCTTCTTTGTAAGGTCATGAAGTGGAGAAGCCATATGTGCAAAATGCTTGATGAAGCGGCGGTAATAAGAGCATAAGCCAAGAAACGATCGCACCTCATGTACATCATGAAGATAAGGCCATTCTTGGATTATCCTGATCTTTTCAGGATCCATCTGAATCCCTTCAGAAGAGAGAGATGACATGCCCAAGGTAATTTATTTTATGCATGAAAAATTCACTCTTTTTACCATTTACCAAGAGTTGATTTTGTTGAAGTAATTGTAGAACAATTTCCAAGTGTTGATGATGCTCCTCTTCATTCTTGCTAAAGACAAGAATATCATCAAAGAAAGTACCGACATATTATCGATGCTCTCTAAAGATGCGCTCCATCATTCAATTAAAGGTGGCTGGTGCATTGGTTAATCCGAAAGGAACCACCAAGAATTCATAAAGACCGTATGAAGTGCGGAAAGCAGTTTTGTGTACATCTTGTGGTATTACCCTAATTTGATGATAACCACTCTTTAGATCAATGCGGCTGAAAACCTTTGAGCCTCCTAGACGATCCAAAATATCGTCAATTCTGGGAATAGGAAACCGATTCTTCACAATGATTTTGTTGAGGGCTCGATAATCAATGCACATCTTGAATGTGCCATCTTTCTTTTGAATAAGAAAAACCGGTGAACAAAATGGTGAGCTACTTGGCCTAATTAGCCCACGGTTAAGTAGGTCTTTGACTTGCTTTCTGATTTCTTCTTGTTGAGGACGGCTCACACGGTATGGTGCTATATTAGGAGAAGAACTGCCCGGGATAATATCAATATGATGGTCTTCTGGCCTTTTTGGGGAAAGCTGATGAGGAAGATCTTTCGAAAAACAATCTTTATACTTTTCCAAGAGCTGAAGTTGCTCTTGGTTTTCAACATTCATATTATCTTTTACATCAGTGACATAAAGCAAATAACATTGAACACAATCCTTAATTGCTCTAGAGACTTGCATATGGCTTACCATAGATATGGTGTCTCCAGAAACTCCAGCTTGGATCTCGTACTTCTTGCCTTTGTTGGTGAGTTCTACCTTCTTTTTCTGAGAGAAGATTGTTGAATCTACTCTATGATTCCAGGGCATGCCAAGAATCACATCGCAACCATCAAGGTCTCCGATACAGAAGGTATCTTCGTCATTGTAGCCTTGAATTTGAAACTTGAGCTTGCCAATGTAGGGTGTCACAGTCTTCACTGTGTCACCTTCATCAGCATTTAAAGCTTGGTGAACTTCTGCCGGAGTGTCTATCTCTTCATTCTTTAATCCAAGCTCTTTAGCTAATTGCAAGGAAATGATATTTTCATTCGCCCCAAGATCTATCAAGAATAGTGATTGCTTACCTTGCAATTGTCCCCAAGCTTTTAATAATTTGCGCGTCTCTGGAGTGTGAGTTGTGTTTGCAACTACATCACTGATAGCATTGATTTTCACTGGCGACTTAGACTTGTTGTCAGAAACCTTGCTTTGTCCCTTGTTTGGACATTGCTTCACTATGTGGCCTGTTTGTCCACATTTAAAGCACTTTTCTTCTTTCATGAAGCGTTGCTTTTCTTCTTTGAAAAGTTGCTTTGCTTGTGGATATAGATTGGAGCGAAATTGAGGAGCATTACGAGGTGCATAAGACTTCATCTTCTTTTGATTTGATGGTTGCTTTTGCCGTTGTTTTTGTCCTTCATTTGGGGCTGAATACTCCTCATCATCAGCTACTCTCTTTTTATCATTCTTTTGGAATGATTTGTTGCCATTGTGCTCCATTTCCCATGTCTCAGCATGGTCAATGAGTTCCCTGAGACTAGAACAATGATAATGATTAAGAGCAGTACGAAGTTCAAAATGCAAACCTCCTTGAAACTTCCTAAGATTTTCCGAACTGCTGATCTTCTTGAAATGTTGGACCTTCAAAAGTAGCTTACAAAATCTCTTGGTATAGTCACCAAGTGACTCATTTTTCCTTTGCCAAAGCCGATCCCATTCCATTTTTACATCTCTTTTTAAATGAACAGGAAAAAATTGGCTTTGTATCATGCGAACAAAGGACCGCCATGATTTTGGGGCAGCATGATCATATTCCAACCCCGTCCACCAAATATAGGCTAAGTTGGTTAAATGTAAAGCTACAAACTTAATCTTTTCTTTTTCTTTATACTTGTCACGACCATACAAAATTTAAAATTGACGAATAAACTTCAGAAGAAGATCAAGATTTCGGGAACCATCATACATACTGAACTTAATCTTCTTTTCAAGTTGAGATAGTGACTTAGTCTTTTTCTTCTTCTTATGCCTTTGTCCATGCTTGGATCTTGAAGTTGAAGATGATAAAGTGCTTGATGGGGATGAAGATGGAGACGAGGGTGAAGAATGTCGACGCCTTTAACGATGATGAGGTCTTTCACGATAAGGGTGTGACTCTTCGTCATTAGAAGAGGGTCCATCAGAGTAGACGCCAGATGACTTTGAAGAAGAGGATGAGCTTCGACGCGATCTCTTTCTTTGTCTTGAAGTAGAATGGGACTACCTCTTAGAAGTAGTTGGACTTCTTGATCGGCTCCTTTCATTGGTATGGCTTTGTCTCCTTAAAGCAGATGGGCTTCTTTTCTTAAATTCTTTGGAATTCTCAACTTTTTCTAGTTTGAGAAGTTGATCACGAATTTGTTGATTCTCCTCTCTAAGAGTTTGAATGGCTTGAAGAATAACACTCGACTAATCCATTGAGACTCTTAAGAAAAAATATGCTCAAGCACTCAATGCAAGGGCTGAAAACAAACAAACTTATAATTGTAAGCACTACTAGTGTTGGGGTGAGAACCGAGCCAAAGCTCTGATACCCCTGTATACGTCCCGAACAACGTAGTATGCTTAACAATTATGATATTCGCTTGTTTTCGAGATTTAATATAAAAGAGAATGAATACTTAAAGCTGAAAATGAAAATTACTCACAAAATTACAGCCATGAAAATGTAAAAGTAATAAAGACAAGATTGAGGGTTAAAGATGGGCAAAACCCCTCTCCCCCCCCCCCGAAGGAATGTATTTCTACTCAATCCAAGTCCCTTAGGAAAGAGCTCAGTTACAATCAACCTGAGAGTGAGAAAAAGTAATTCTCACTCTCACAAGATCATGCAAAGATGTACAAACACGCATGCATTATCTATTATACAATGATAAGAACTGATTTCTTTACAGTATGAGAAAAGAAAGAGGGAAAATCAGCCTTTCTCCATCGTTGAACAGTAGTACATAAATAGGGCTTGCTTCTTGTTGCTAAAATGGAATAAAGAGCTTGAGAAGGAGGTGATGTAATGAATTTACAGGCTTGCTCTCCTGTAAAACAGCAGTGATAGAAGAGAAAATATAAAGGAATTTGATAATGGAGAAGTGGAGGATGATGATGGGGATAGATGAGGTCAGTTTTTGGCTATCTGTGGGTGTTATACATGAGTTTACAGCAAAGAAAAATGATGCTGAATGAAAAAAAACGAGCTCTTATTTATAGAAGAGGAAAGAGCTAGTACAAAAGGGGAAAGTGGAGTAGCACAAGACAAGTGTCCAGCCACATGTTACGGGATGTGACAAGTGGTAGAATACTTGGAAACTTGTGTGACAAGTGTCTTGACACTTGTCTCTTCTCTATGGCCTTCCTTTTTGGACTAAATACTGTCAAAAATAGAAACAACCAAATTTAGTAAGCACAATCAAAGTACAAAACTTACTATTTTTAGAATGACATCCTTATTTTTTAAGACTAGCATTTTTAGGCTAATTCGAGGCTCCTAAAATTTAGGGATCTCCTAAAATTTAGAAAACCCCCTCCCCCAATATGGATGTCATATGAAAGCTTTTTCCATGTACATCGCAAAAACGGTATCAAAATCGTCATGTGACTTTCCTATGCAAAGAAATGTGCATTTCAAGTTTTCAACCCACACATGCACATTATACAAGCATTTCATGATCATGCCATCTTGTTGATTGTAACTGTCTGTTCTGGTGGATCTAGCCCACACTTCAAGGCATCAATCTTTTCTATGTGCGAGTCTAACCCTGATACGGGATCTTCAATTGAAGGTCGCAAAATTAGATGAAAAATGACAAAAGGAAAGGGGACAGGCAACAGCCCCTAAGTCAAGAAAAATATGTATATGGTGTAATAGTTTGCAGCATGAGAGAAAGGATCGTACTGCCTATCAGGAGGCCTTGGCACGACAACTCATCTTTTGGAAAGATGGCAAGTTCCATGCACAAGAAACGGGATTGCCTCTTGCTTTGAATTTTGGAAAGGGAGGTATGCAGAAGTTGTTGGAAGACTTGGTTGTCTAAAATGCTTATGCGGCTGTACATGCTTCTACTTTTGGTCTACAGTTGGATAGAATGCATGGCTAAGTGATGATTGGTCCAAAGGTTAAAATATGGACACATGCTTTACATTTAGCTAAAAAGAGAAAAGTTACTGATAGTGAAATATCTCATGCAGGGCAAGACATTCATAACATAATTGGTTGGGAATCACCAACAGATGCATATTCAGTGTATGCATATTTAACAAAGGTACAAAACACGGATGTATTTGTGGAAGAGAAACGAAAGAGAGATGAAGATAATGCAAGGACATCTAAAAGAGTGACAAGAAGAAGTGTGGATCAGCCTAAAGCTACAAATCAACCACCTCCCGAGCATATATACGTGAGTTCTGGTCACAAGCGCCCAATCGGGCCATATAGGTGGAAGTGTGAACTATCTTTTCCTCTAACCCACCGCATGGGTCCACCATAACCTGTGACCACTCATCAGTGGCCAGCTCCAATGCACTTTTCTTTATATCTAATTAGTGCAAAGCAAATAAATTTAATAAATCAATATATAGACAAATTAATGAAAAATTATACAAATTCTGTTTCTATAGAGTTGTGACACATACTCTGTGAGTGCTTAATCCAATGGAATGGCTTCTCAAAGGGCAAATGATTTCACTCTTTTAAAAATAAAAACCCCAGTTCTTGCCAAAATGAAGGCCTCTTAATTTTGTCAATGTAATGTAGCAAATGTTTACATCACATGAATGTAATATTCAAATCGAGTTTTTATTTACATGCACAAAGAAAAATCCTAAGGAGAGAACTCTTAAATTCGGTACTTCAATTCAAATTCAAAAATCTCCTCTTCTCCTTTCCTTTCTACCTCTTGTGGATCAAAAAGAATGGAAGGGAAGTGAAGTGAGAAAGGGCAAAAGTGTGAGAAAGAAGTCATCATCAACATGCTGTTGGTTTCTACCCTTTATACATTCTCATTCTTCCATAAGCCCTTTTCTATCGTTGAGCATTCATCAAATTGTGTTATGACGTGTCTTACACTCTATACCTTGTCTACTTACCCTAGCATTTCCTTATAGAGTCCACAACCTCTTGATGGTTGTCACCCAAGGCCTTAGACCACCTAGGCTAAGGCTTTGGAGACTAAAATCAAATGGATTTCCACAAAGTCTGTTTCTATAACGCATCAAGCTCATGCAACCCTAATTTCTTGCACTGTCATTTTTAAAGTCCAAATTCATCCCCACTTATAAAGAAGTATAGCACTCACTAGCAATAAGTTGGGATATCAATCAACACTTGAGAGTTTGTCAAATTTACAGCTTAAAATAAAATCTTTATGCAAAAGAACATGATATTGCACTTTCAAGTCCCCAGGGGCATAATGTTGGCTATGTATATGGCTTTTGCCACTTCAAGAACTGCTGGATCACTTGATTGCATACTACTTTCAGTTTCTGTAGGCCCTTCCTTGATCCAATGTGGCTCTTGCCCAAGGACCAAGATTGCATTATTGCCATCCAAATTCCTGTGCAATAAGCTCTTTCTCTTAACACTCAACGAAATCTGAGATATCAATTGAACCCAACATTTTGTTCCATTCATTCATACTGAGTTTTTTTGTATTTCCATAAGTGAACCACAAATATCATCTGAAATGTGTCTTTGCCCTTTTGACAAATTTAGGATAAGATTTAACAGGTTCTTCCTCATGTCATCCACCTTTTCAGGTGTCACTTCTTTTTCAAGAAGTGACCTGCACTGTGCGGAGCCTGTCAAACCTTCACTATATGCCTGGCAAAGGGTTTGACATATAGCTATGACATATACTCCACAATCATAACCATTTTTTTGCTGAGGTGCCCATGGTTCATAAAGCTTTGCGGATTCACCATATGAACCTGCATTGACCTGTGATTATGCTCATAACACAATACAGTGCAGAGACATCTCTCATCTTTAATGCGTATAAAGCATGGGACAGGTCTGTTTCTTAACAGTTCAATTTTATTGCCCTTCACGATCAGCAATACAAATATGCATTCTTATATCCTTGAGCTTTTATCTAGGAATGGTTTGATTCCCTGTAGTTTCCTTTTATGAAAACAGCTAACACTTCAATATCTGCCCTTCACAATCATCACATTACCAACATACACTCAAATATCAATGAGCCTTACCTAGGAATGGTTTGATTACAGAAACCAGTTTTTTGGCAAGCCTTGAGTTGATACCATGCATGCTGTCATAATGCTCAAAAGCATTGTGCCTTCTGAAAGTCAGGTGATCAGTCAGTAATTATAATTTAAGAGCTAAGAAAAAAGATCAGGGTGAAGATACTAGACTCTGAAAAAAGCACCTGTAGTAAACAAGCAGGGACCAGTGAGATCCACCATCTGCAAGCTCGACATCCTCATTATTGTTCAAAGGGAACATCAGTACCTGTTAGTGAAAGAATTTTTTCAGGACAGAAGGGTCAAATACTTCAGGGAAAGCCTTACGAAAGTACATCTCATTCATGGACTGCCTCTTTTCTTTTTTGGGTTTGTAACAGGTCAGTCGTCAAGTTGGCCACATGATCAGCATGTAGTCCAGCCATTCTACAGCTTCACAGACGCACAGAGTTCCCTATAGTTAGGGCCACCATAACCCATAAGGAACCCACCAGTGCCCAGCAATACACCCAACAATACAGGACAATCATGACTGGCTATAATTGGCCAAGATTTCTGTTGAGCTGATGATTTGAGAACCATGGACACAGGTGTCAGACAGAATGGCTTCAAATAAGGATACTCTTCCCTTGACCACATCTTCAAAATCACAAACCATCACTCAAGAGGGCTTGGGCATAGAGACAGAGTATCTGTTCTCACACTTTATGAGTCATGACGACAGATTGGGTACATGCCTTAGGTTCTTGAGAATGTCTCACATAGTCTGAAGAAGGATCTGTGTGAAGCATGGGTCCCCCCACCCCCCCCCCCCCCCCCCCCCCAACCTACACACAGGACTTTACAATGATGAGATTGCTGATTCCAACAGGATTAACAGGCCAGGAGCATCACTTGACAAAGGTCTTGATCCCAATCTTACTATATGCTGATAACACTGCACTGATTTCAGATTCTTTTGAGGCATACCTACTTCAATAACGACTTCAGACCACAGTTCACCCACCAAGCCCTGCACACTGTTAATCAACACCAGTAAGGGATCAAAGTCCTTTGCACTCATTTCTGCCCATCAAACCCCTCTACTTCCACCCTGATTTTTTCCATGATCTAGTCTACAGCACATGAGACACCAATGTGAAGCATGGGTGTTTCCCCTCACCTACACTCCTTAATATACACATTGATAAGATTCACTTATTTCATTAAGAATCAGCAGCCTAGAGCACCACCTATGTAAGTATTTATCCAAATCTTTAAATGCCGATCAAATTCACTATTCTGCTGATTTCAGACTCTTTCAACGGATTACAATACCATGTTGATGCTCTGCCTGTATGTTGCACAAAGGGGACCTCAAACTCAATCTAGAGAAGGCCAACGCCATAATCTTCAACACCTTAGTTAGTTGCATCACCACTTCAGCACTATGGTCCATTACCCATAGTTCACTCACTAAGGCAATGTAATGAAGCAAGTGTTGAGCCAAGCTTTATTTTTTACTAGTAGGACAAATACCCAAAAATCCTCCATAAATAGGCATGTTGTGGGCATCCACATCCAACACATCATTATACCTTCAGCCCATGGCCACCTATCATCTCCACTACTGTGTTGAGTAAAACAAGGAGCGTTTCACATTTTAAACAGCCCCAAAACTCAAAGTATATTACTAAAATGAGTGTTTGCGTCCCATAGGCAAACTTCCACAGTTTGGTTGGTTCCTGATCTATAAATAGATGGTGTGATCAGTCACCAAGCATCCTAGGCATTCAATTGCAGCCCTTTGTTTTTCAGCATACATCTGATCATCTCCATGAGTGTGTGATTCTTTCTTTCAGCCACTCCATTCTCCCAAAGACCCTTGGCAACCAACAGATTGCACACCATGAACTCCACAAGGAGTAATTGGTGCCATCTAGCGTATCCTCCTAAGTGAGAACACCCAAAATGTTGCTATGACCACTATGACCTTGCTGGGCCATTGCTGCAATTGAATGCACAGATTGCAACCAAACACTTCCAAGCTGAAGTGCAACATGTACTCCCACGAGTACCAAAAGCCCAGCATGGGATAGATTATGCAACCACAAAACTGTCCAAAACTATCTCAAAGTAAAATCTGCCTGAAAAGCGTACCAAAATTGTTCAAAACAGCAATACACTACTGTATCCAAAAATGTGTGCCCAAAAAGTCAATGTCAGCAATTTAATGCTCCCCAAATTTTCACCAATTTCTGTGCCAAATCTGTATCTAACAGAAACTGAATGCTGTACCTCCACCTATCTGCTACTTTGGGATGCATGAAATGCAAAAGCCCCAAATTTTCTCTCCAAAATTTTAAGAAATTTAATAGATTTTATACATACAACCTTACAATTCCATGAAATGTTGCCTCGAGATGTGTGTTGAAAGCAACCAATAACTGCACTACACATTGGGATGGATTCTGGACTGGAAATTTGCAAATGCCCCAAATTTCTCGTGGAAATATCGAAAAAATTGCTCGACGTTAACGATTTCCGAGGAGATGTGCAAGGGACTTCAAATTGGGCAAAAGCCCCAAATTTGTGAGTCCTCAGACGGGTGCATAGACACCAAATGTGTCAGAGATGTGTTGGACAAACTTCGGGCAGCACTCACAGAGTGGCACAGCTGCTGGCATCAGGCTGGGGCAGTGCTGCAAGAGTAGGCTGGGGCAACTAGACAACGCTGCAAGAGCAATGCTGCCAAAGTGGGTGACTCAGTGTGGTGGTTGGGGTGGCGTGCGCAGCTGGTGGAGCAGCTGGTGTGCTGGGCAGGAGAACCTACGAAAACTAGAGTGGCAACATTGCAGGCTGGAGCAGTGCAGGCGGCTACACAGGCTTACAAGGAAGTGGCGACGGCTGAAGTTGGAGCCTGAGATGCCCACACGGTGGCAGAATAAGCTGGTGGCACTCAAGGTAACAACTCCTCAAACTTCAGCAGCTCCTTCTCCTCCACAAGAGTTGATCCAAGTTGGCAACAACATCGACCACAAGCAGGTGGCACCAGCTGATAGTGGCGAGATGGAACCTACGTGTGTGGCTTTAATACCAAATGTGAGATGCAACTAGCTATGGAGGAGAGAGAAATGAGAGACAATAAAAAGTAGAAAGTGTGAGCTCAACAGAGTGTATTAGCTCAAAATTGTATGACAGAGTGAAAGTACGAAGTATAACTAAGGTCTAAGGTTGACTTAACCAAACTCCCACACCCTAACTAGAGTTAAATTAACTTAACTCTAGAGCCTAGTGGTGGCACACTTAAAATTCCTAGACACACCATAGAATGCCAAAGCCTGCTCTTCTCTCCTTTTGAGCTATACAGATTCTGTGCTCGTGCATGTTAGACATCTCCACACTGCTATAGAGATTCGGAGGAGATTGGCATCTCTCTTTCGCATCTAGACGTTTGAGCATCGATTGTCTCTTGAGTTGAAGCTACAACGGCTCTTCATCGCAAATTCCCCTATGATGAGGGATCACATTGTTAGCAAATATGTCAGTTCACGGCTGAGTCTATGCATGTGATTCTATGGGCTAGGGCACCAGTATATTTCCTAGATTATTTAGGCATTTTATCTCACATTTTATAATGTCTATTTTGGGCATTTTATGCTGGCCAACCAGCATTAAATATTGGCTAACCTATTGCATTTATGGCATTATGTTTACTTATTTATTTCATGCTCCTCCACCACAATTTACATTCATCATCTGACAAGTTCGGGTGGAGGGAGAGGAGCAAGTGCCAATGCCTTCACAGCTGGAGACTCACATCAGTTCTATATCATCTCATATCTTGGTATATGAATTCCATTTCTGGAGTATCTCTTTACTTCTGAGTTCTTTGTACGGTGTTTTTTTCTTTTGCAATGTTTCTCTTCTCTCGTGTTCAGCAATCTATTGTAGCAGTTTTCCACGCTTCCATCACTACATCCACTTCTGACATGGTATCAAATGGCAGGATCATTGTTCCTACTGCTGTTTTACACTGTTGCAGGTCTGAATTTCAACTATTGTACAAACTTGCCACAAGGCTTGGTTGTGAAGAGTTTGAACTTTCGGATGTTTCCCAAGTGGATATTTATTCCTCAACTCAGAGGTGATTAGTCGTGTTAACGGAGTGCTCCAACTAAGATGTACCTTCTGAAGGAGTATGAGACGAAGAAGAGTGAGGCCGTCGTGAATGATCCTAAAAGAAAGGTTAGTAGATGGAGCGTTGTCCTCCAAATCAAGACCACAATGCTTCAACAAAGCCTTCATTGTAGGAGTAGTTGAGAAAGCATCACAGGATCCGAAGATGGAGTTGTTTGAGCCATTATGAATTAGTTATGTGTCATTTGTGTATATCATACAAACCAAGCCTCCACAATAGCCACAAGATACTCTTTAGAAGAGCACAGGTTTTGATACCACATGAGTATTCATTCCTCTTCCTCCTCTACAAGTGCACACTTGGATTTGTAGTTCTTTGACATTCGCAAGGGCTGCTGGCCGCACACTCCATCTCTGTCACCATCTCCAATGCTGTCATTATTTTCCAACCTAATCCAATGCCCTCATTCACGCTTTGGGTTGTGTGCTCATATTGATCAGCCCATCGTTGTATTCAGCATTCTTTCCAGATTCAATGCAAATTTCTCTTTCGTTCATGCTATCTTCTCTCTTCTCATTTTCTCTCCATGTTTGTGTTGCACAATCTCACAAGTTCCCCATTGGTGGATGCATCCCGTTATAGACAATTTGTTGGGTAATTGATGTGGCTTTTGAATATTCGAATTGATTTGTGCTTCTTAGTCGGTTTGCTGTGAACGTAAGAAGGTTCATTGGTAAGCTGCTGTGAGGATATTGCAGTTCTTGAGGAGGACTCCCCTCCTTGACCTATTTTATCCAATTGGTGTAAATGATTCATCTTTGGTGTTATGCTAGACGAGGGCTGGGAAATGTTGACCACAAGAGGTCTACGACAAGTTATCTTGGATATAGGTGCTACCTCGTGGAGTAGCAAGAAGCAGCCCATAGTTGCCCTATTATCTACAAAGGCTGAGTATATTGGTACTACTACTTGTGAGACTGCTTGGCTTTAGAGGTGGTTGGAGGACCTTGGCTATTCACAAACAAGAGCTACTACACTTTTGTGCAACAATGAGAGTTGCATAGCCTTGGCACGGAACCCCGTTTTCCATGCTAGGATGAAGCACATAGAGATACAATATCACTACATTCATGAGAAGCTCTTGGACAAGACCATAGATGTGGAGTACTGTAAGATAAAATGATATGGCATATTTGTTTACCAAAGCAATTCCTCATACCGTTCTTCGTCAACATACCAAATCCCTATGCCTTATGCCACGTCCAATATCTAAGAGGGGATGTTAGAGATTTGGTCATCCCCAATATGGACACAAGTTGTGTCAAGATAGCTTAGGGAAAATTTACCCAGCTTGGAGCAAGTTGGACAGTTTTTGATACAGCTGCCAACATTTATTACAAAGTTTCGGCAAACGGGGTAGAGCAGACATGTGCCACGTGGCAATCAAGCAACAATTGCTGCATTTTGTGATTTTTATTATTATTTTATTCAAATTGTTGCAATTGGCCAATTTTCAATTGACCGACCTACTATATTATTTTATTTTATTTCATGCTACTTATAGCCAACCTACCAAGGGCACTCACACATTCAAATTTTAGTTTTTTGCTAGTGAGAGAAAGCCTTGCCAGTGATACTCTCATAGCCCATTGTACAAATTCTTCTTCAATCTTCAGCATTCATACTCTACAATCTTCATCATTCTACTATCTCTTTATCTCCTCTCTATGTTAACTTCCTTCTTTCAGTCCAATCATATGCTGCACTATAGCAAATGCCATAAGCAAATGATGCTAGTGGGGCAATTGATGCATATGCAATGCCAACTTGGAAGTGCCAATCCAATGCTTTTTGGATAGCAAGGCATGCATGCTAATGTGGGTCACTTGAGGTACTTTAGTGGCGGTTTGGTATTCCAAGCAATGGCTGGTAATGCTTCGGCCATGGGGATACAAGTGTTAGCAGTCATGTTTGTCATGCTTTGTCATCTCCTGCCTGTGAGCCTCAGTGTAAGTTAGACGAGGACTTTTGCAGCTCTGATAGATATGTCGTGTTTTTATGGGGGAGATACTCATTCTAGAGTGGCTATCTGGGTGCATTTCTTTTGTTTGTCAGGTTCCAATGTATTTTCCATGAGCAGTTTCTACATTTCCTAGCCTGTCCACATCTGTTAGACATTGTCCCTACCAATCAAATTTTTTGGTGGCCATTTGGCATTTTTTTAGGCATATATTGTGCCATAATCAGCATTGAATGTTGGTTGGCCAACATTTATGGCATTTCCGAATTTCAATAGGCCAATTTAGGGGTTTTGTGGCTATTTATATCCATTCTCCACTTGGCAGTCATTCATATCATTGTCTTCCTTCTTCCTTGCCAGGTGCACACGCCGACTCTGCAATATTTCTCTGTCTCCAGTGCTACTGTCATCATCAGCCTAATCTTTAAGCCTAGGAATATGTCCCTGAACATTATAGGCTGAATCAAAAAGAAAAGCATTCTGAATGATCCAATTGTGCCAACAGCTCCAGTATCTAAGAAAGTGAAACAAGATCTTCATATGTGGCTGAGCCGGTGTGGGGTATTTGGGCTGCGCAAAAACCTTGTCAAAAGGGCTTAGCAAGAAACCAACCACTACTCTCCAAACTACCGACAAGAGTGACCAGATTTTCTTGGCAAGAGGGCAAGAAATAAATCGATGACGGGCCGATTCCACACTAGTGGTGCAAAAGATGTTAGCCTCCTCTATTTTCATTCTCAGTCTGTCATCTCCTGGTTGTGAGCTCCTGTCAGACTCTGGCAGGAGACAGAGGAGCTCTGTCAGCTTTGTATCTGTTGTTTGTGTCTGCATTCCTTTTTCGGGAGTCACACAGCCCAAACTGGGCCTTTTTTGGTGTGCAATCGGCCCATATTTGGGCAGGTCGGCCAGATCTGGCCAAGTCGGCCAGATTTGGCAGGTCGGCCAGTTTTCTGGCCTGGGGCTATATATAGCAGCCCCCCAGTCATTCTCAGCATTCTCTTCTGCAGGTTCAACACACTCTCCGTCCTCTCCCACTCCGGCATTGGTGCTGCCATTGCTTTCAGTCTATTCTGGTGGCCTCACTGACGCTGCGGGCTGCGTGTGAACTATGCTCTTATGTCTCAGATTCTTCAGGATTCCGAGCCTTCCACTGTGGAGGAGGCTCTTGCATAGGATATTTGGAGATAGGCTATGCAGGCCAAGCTCGATTCCATCGAGCGAAACCATACTTGGGAGCTTGTACCACGTCCCAAGAAACGGAAGGTGATAGGTGTGAAATGGGTCTTTAAGACCAAGTATCTTGCAGATGGCTCCTTGGACAAGCATAAGGCTAGGCTTGTTGCCAAGGGTTTTGCACAGCGCGCAGGATTGGACTACTTCAAGACTTTTGCTCCTACAACTCAGATGTCCACCATTCGAGTTATTTTGGCTCTTGCAACTCACCACCGTTGGCCTGTTTATCAGATGGACGTCAAGTCAGCCTTTCTGAATGGCGTCCTTGAGGAGGAGATTTATGTTTCACAGCCTCCTGGTTTTCTTGTGCAAGGGAAGGAGGATCATGTCTACAGGCTGCGGAAGGCTCTTTATGGCCTGAAGCAGGCTCCTCGTGCTTGGTACCAGAGGATTGACCGCTTCTTTCTATAGAGTGGCTTTCAATGTTCCGCTCATGATCCCAACCTCTACTTACGGGTTGTGGATTCTCTTTGTGTTTTCCTTATTTTGTATGTCGATGATCTTATCATTACAAGGAGCGACACTCAGTAGGTGGAGCATACTCGGTCTCTTCTTCAGCAGGAATTTGACATGACGGATCTAGGGATCCTTCACTTCTTTCTAGGACTGGAGATCTATCAGATGGCACAGGGCATCTTTATCTCGCAGCACAGGTACATCTCCGAGCTTGGTATGGTCGCGTGTCGGCCTATTTCTTGTCCCATGGACCCTGAGTCCAAGCTTTTGGCAGATGGAGTCCCCCTTACCGATGCCACTCGTTACAGGTGCCTTGTAGCCTCTCTCATCTGGCTGCTTCACACTCGGCCAGATATCTCTTTTGTGGTGGCTTTGTTGTCTTCTTTTATGAAGACTCCTACACAGGATCACTGGCAAGCAGCCTTGCGTGTTCTTCGATATTTACAGGGGACTCAATCCTTCGGGATCATGTATGGAGATGGGATCACCCTTTCTGTATGGAGTGATTCTGATTGGGCAGGTGATGTGGATTCGAGACGATCCACTACAGGTTATACTTTCACGCTTGGATCCGGTGCTGTCTCTTGGAGCAGCAAGAAGCAGCCTAATGTGGCCCTTTCTTCTACAGAGGCTGAGTATCGGGCCCTATGTTCGACCGTCAGTTACATGTTGTTTGAATGCTTTCAGGCTTATGCTTTACAGGTCTGAGATAGCCTGGGATTTATGCTTCGGATGTACCCTACTGGGATTTAGCATGTCTAATGCTATATATTTGATGTATTAGAGTATTGCTTGCTCTCTTTGCATCTAGCTTCACTTCCAGTGGAAGCCTCTTTGTATATTCGGATGTACACCGACTCTTATTTACAGATGCGCTTGAGCTTATGGGACAGTTACATGCATTTGCTCTCTTAAGAGCTTTATGTCTGCAGTTTGTCTGTAGTGGGCTGATTTGATACGCCTATTGGGACAGGCACCTATCTCTGTCAGGTTTGTCAGTTTTGTATGCATCTTGGATAGTTATGTATTGAGCTTCTTGCTCTATCAATTGTGCTTATGCTTGGTCTCTTCTCTTACCCCGATACCCATTACATGCATGACTTCTGGACCTATGAGATGTCTCTTGCCTGACAGGTTATTGGTTTGACAGTTCTTGGTACCTTCTTGCCCCTGGAAACTCACTGTTAGATGTATCTTGCTACCTGGCAGTTGCAATGACATATGTATCAATGATTGCTTCATTTTGGGACAGTTTTATATACTACTGTCATTTATTACAGCAAGCTGAAATCTGCAGATTTTAAGCACTTCTATGAGGGTAATGCTTACTATTTGATGTTATCTTGGTCATATTTGGTGGACAGGTGCTTCTCTTGGTGAAATCCACTCTTTCAATCAGTTTTAGCAATGGTTTTAGTGCATTTTCTGCTCATTACAGCAACCTGCAATTTTGCTTTTTTGCTTTGATTTGGGACCGTATGGCTGGTCATCATAATGTTGTTGAAGATGAAAATTAGAGTGCATAGGATTTATGGGAGAAGATTCAGGAGCTCTATATGCAACAGAGTCCTGCGTCACAGATATATTGGCTGAAGCAGTTAATGGACCTTCGCATGAAGGAGGGGACCTCCCTTTCATCTCATTTCAGTCAGTTTCATGCTATCATGAAGAGTCTGTTGTCATAGGCCATTGAGTTCAAAGACAACTTGCACCCATTGTTTTTGCTTGGCACCTTGCCTAAATCATGGAATGTCTTCCATATTGCCATATGCACGAACAAGCTTGATGGGCTGAAAATCAAAGATGTTGAGAGTGCTTTATTGACTGAGGAAATCAACGGGAGAAACAATGATGCTTCCCTCTCTTCACATGCATTGACTGTTAGAGGTGGCAGACATGGCAGGCATGATATGATCATAAGGGCAAGGACTCTCAGAAATCCAGGTCCAAGTCACGTGGTCGCAGTAAGTCCCATGGATGAAAGTCTGATCTTACCTGTCATTATTGTGGGAAAGTAGGAAATATTAGGCCGCAGTGCCATAAAATGCGCGATGATAAGCGCAAGGAAAAGGGAAAAGAAAAAGTGCAGGAAAAGTCTTCTAAGCACAGTATTGTACCTGCAAAGTCTAGTGTGAAGATAGAAGAGGTTAATATCATGCAGGCCACTGATTCAAATGATGATTACATACTTACAGCTTCTTCATGTGATGCCTTACATACTTCTGAGATACATTCTATGTATGCGTAGTGCTAGCTCTTGGATTCGGGTGCGTCCTTTCATATGACACCCTGTAGAAATTGGTTTCATACCTATCGTACCATATCTGATTCTGTGCATCTTGGTGACGACAGGTCTCTTGACATTGTGGCATTGGAGATGTTAGGCTACAATTTCCTTCTGGCAATTCTTTTGTTTTGCATGATGTACGCCATGTCCCTGCGTTGACTCACAGCCTTATGTCAGCTGGACACCTTGATGATGCACGGTATTTCGTGTCTTTTGGAGACTCTGCATGGAAAATTACTCATAGCAGGCTTGTACTTGCAAGAGGCGCCAAGTCTGGTAGCCTCTATCCCTTACTTGTATCTGGAGCTACATTGGATCATGTTTTGTCTGTGGGTTCTATTCCCCATGTATTCCTTTGGCATGCTCGTTTGTGACATATGTCTCTTAAAGAAATGAAAATGCTCTGTGCTTTACAGTATCTTTCGCCTTTTGACTCTTCACATTTTGATTCTTGTGATCATTGTTTGTATGACAGACAAACTAGAAATACGCATAAAAGGTCTGGTAAGAAACGCATGGGTGAGCCCTTGGCTCTTGTGCACTCAAATGTATGTGGGCCCATGCCCTGTCAGTCACTTGATGGGGCAAAGTACTTTGTTACTTTCATAGATGATTACTCACGTAAGGTTTAGGCTTATCCCATAAAGAGAAAATCTGATGTCTTAGACACATTTCAGCATTGGCTTACATTGGCAAAGAACCAGTCTCAGAAAATGCTAAAATGCCTAAGGTCAGATAATGAGGGTGAGTATGTATCGCATGCTTTTGAGCAGTTTTGTGATGAGCGGGGTATTGAGCATCAGTTGACCGCCCCTTACACCCCTCCCCAGAATGGTATGGCTGAACGCATAAATAGGACCATTCAGGAAAGCGTCCGTAGCATGCTTAGCCAGGCTGGCTTACCGCAGCACTTTTGGGTTGAGGCAGTTACTACTGCAGTGCATCTCATTAATAGGTCGCCTAGCAATGGCATTGACTTTCAGGTTGCAGAGGAGGTATGGGCAGGCAAGCCACCCTCTTATGATCATTTGCGTGTCTTTGGATGTGAGGTATTCTGCCATGTGCCCAAGGACAAACGCAACAAGCTGGATCCTAAGTGTCAAATGCATTTTCATTGGCTATGGAGATGCAAGAGAGATGGGTTACCATCTATGGGATCCGCAGGCGCAAAAAGTGATCCGCAGCCATGATGTCATCTTTCATGAGGACAAAATGCATATACAGTCTGAGAAAGTGGTTAAGGTACACAGAGTTATCTTTCAAGAGGAGCCACCTATTCCCGTTCAACCCGCTCCACGGCCAGCTAGACAGCATGCAACATCACCTGATGCTCATGGCCCAAATGCTAGACATGCTAATGTTAGATAGGATGTCGGTCAGGCAACAGAGCCTAGGTTGAGACATTCTACTAGAGATAGACGACCTCCTAACCGTTTTGCACCCTCTATGGATTATGTAGTGGTTACAAATGCAAGAGAGCCTCTTACTTATGATAAGGCTATGCGCACGGGTGATTGTCACTCTTGGGAGAGAGCTATGCAATCTGAGCTTGACTCATTGCATAAGAATCAGACTTGGAATTTGATTTCCTTGCCTCAGGGTAAGAAGGCTTTGCCATGCAAGTAGGGGTATAAGCTGAAAAGTACCCCTGGACAACCCAAGCCAACATACAAGGCTCGATTGGTTGCTAAGGGTTTTAAGCAAGAGCATGGTGTTGACTTTGATGAAGTTTTTTCTCCTGTGGTCAAGATGACCACCCTACGCTTAGTCTTGGCCTTGGTTGCATAGCTTAACTTGGACTTGTACCAAATGGATGTCAAGACGGCTTTTTTACATGGGGACTTGCATGATGAGATTTACATGGAGCAGCCTAAGGGCTTTGCAGACATTGATAGGGAACACCTAGTGTGCAAGCTAAAAAAGAGTCTATATGGCTTGAAGCAAGCACCTAGGGAATGGTACCATAAGTTTGATGCATTCATGAACTCACAAAGCTGCAGCCGCAGTGCTAAGGATCCGTGCTTGTACACGAAGAAAGCCCATGACGATTCTTTACTGATTTTGGTACTCTATGTGGATGACATGCTTTTAGCAAGGACAGCTCATGAGGAGCTAGATGCTCTTAAAGCTCAGCTCAAGAAGAGCTTTGAGATGAAAGATCTAGGACAGGCCTCTCATATACTTAGTATACGCATTACGCACGATCGATGTCAGGGACTACTCTATCTGTCTGAGAGAAAGTACATTTATAAAGTCCTTGAGCACTTCCGCATGCAGAATGTTAAGCCTATTGACTGTCCATTACCTTCTCATGTAAAGGGCTATCTCTTGGATGTCCAAGTCGCAGAAGTGTACGGCTCTTTCTACTACAGAGGCCGAGTATATTGCAGCCACAAAGGCTTGCAAGGAGGCCATCTGGTTAGGCCATTTGATTGCTGACCTTGGTATGACAGATGATATATCTACACTGCATTCGGATTCTATAAGTGCCATTCAATTGGCTAAGAATCCGGTCTTCCATGCGAAGACGAAACATATTGAGATGAGGTATCACTTCATTCGCGAGGTCGTTGAGGACAGGTCTGTTGACCTTGTCAAGATTCCGACTGAGCAGAATCCTACAGACTTGCTCACGAAAAGCCTCACTACCGAGCACTTTGCCTTTCTCAGGAGATTGATAGGCATTGGATGAGATGATGTCTTTTTCCTCATCCTATTGTACATGTGTACATGTTGTACTGTCTTTTCTTTTCTCTCTCTCACTAGGGCAGATTCGC
Organism: Lygodium microphyllum; assembly: GCF_053477565.2. Taxonomy (NCBI): domain Eukaryota; kingdom Viridiplantae; phylum Streptophyta; class Polypodiopsida; order Schizaeales; family Lygodiaceae; genus Lygodium; species Lygodium microphyllum. The sequence goes on from NC_141136.1 coordinate 189,965,590, forward strand.
CTTTAAGTGGGAGGTTGTTGGGGTAAAGGCGCCTCCGTCTAGCCGTCCGTGTATTACTACACTGACAATATCCGCCATTGCACACTGCAGGTGGCGCATCACAATCACTTATTCTTTATTCTTTTAGTGACAATTTGAATAAAGGAAGGCCCAGCCACACATTGTGATTGTTGAAGTTCCCACTTTTGAGTCTCTCTCTCTCTTGGCTCTTGCTCTCTATCCACCATAGCTCTCACCGCCAAGCTTCTTCCTCCTGGATTCCACTTCCCTTTCACGAGCCTAGGGAGCCACCATCGCAGCATCAGAAGTCTTCAGTGTAGAGTCCTCAATAACTGCTAAGTGTAGAAAAGCAACTGATGAGGATACAGCCACCACTCCAGAATCCTTCGTGTCCTTCTTAGTATCCTTCTTGTCTTTGTCGGGGCAATCCTTCTTCCAATGACCGGTCTTTCCACAAATATGACAAGTCGATTCCTTCTCCTTATCCTTCTTGGATTTGTTGTCCTCCTTCTTCTTTTGATCCTTTCCCTTCTTCTGAGAGGCTTGACCAACCAAAGCCTCCGATTTGAAAGCATTCTGCCCCTTTAACTGTTTCTCCTGGTCCAAGACCATAGAAACCAACTCTTCCCACCAAGAGTCGACTTCCGCCCTGATGCAATAAGAGCGGAATAAAAAGTACCGAATCGTAGCAACAACTGGGATAGTAAAGTGATTGCCATGTCTTCGGAGGAAATAGGCTTCCCCGCATTTTGAACCTGCATCTGAAGCTACCGAAGCTTGTTGATGTGTTCCCGAAGCGAAGAAGGCTTATTCACGGACAAGGTCCGCATCTGCACCTCCAAAGAAACCCTCTTTATCAAGGTTGTCCGGTTGTACATCTGATCGAGCTCCAACCATATCTCTCGAGCCATCGTCAAGTGCTCGATGTAAGCTATCACTGCTGTAGTGCAAGACAGAAACAGAAAAGATTAAATCCTAGCATTTAGTTCGTCCCAATGAGACTGAGCTTTGGTCAACTCCACACGAGCATTGGAAGAGAGTTTGGACTCATCCCTCGCCGAGCACCTGTTAATCTCCTCCATCACCAGTTCCGCCAAATCATAAGACTCCAAAATGGCCAACATCATCACCCACCAAATGCGGTAATTGTCGCCATCAAGCTTTTGATCCAATGGAAGAGCTGGTAGAACAACCACCTTCCTGTCCATAATCGCCTGGAACTCCTAATCAGTCTCTGTAGACATGTTAACCTATGATACCTGCACAAACGCAATCCCCCTCTGACTATGAAAATGCAGCCTTCTAGGGCTAGTTCCTCCACTGCCCAAACCTTCTTCACCCGCCGGAGGCGATAAAAATGTAAAATCTGCAATGAAAGGCCTCAAACGCAGCCTTCCTCCCCTTCGAACAGCAATAACCTACAGCAAATTCACCGATTAGACTCCTTTCCCGCACGCCCACGCTCGCTTCAGCCTTGATCCAATGCGCAGCCCTCCCATACGCCCTCGAATCCTGGAAACACAGCCTTGTGTCGTGCTGAAATCTCCTCTTCAAATAGGTTCCCTCAATCGCTCCATCTTCACCGCTCTAATACCATGTCAGAGTGCAGCGATGTGAAAGCATAGGACAAAGACTGAGAGAGAGTGAACACAAAGAGAGAGAGAGAGAGAGAGAGAGAAGAAAACAGTGTAAACGCAGAAAATCTGCAGTGTAGTATGCTGTATAAGAGTGCAGAAATACATGGGGGCAGAGAAAATATCTGCGTGTGTCTCCAACTTGATGACCTCGATCTCCGTTAGCCCAAGCACAGTCTGTCTCAACCAACAGATCTCAAGATCAGAATCTGAATCACTGAATAACGACAATAGAAGTGTCATGAGGACATGAAAATTTGATGCTTTGCTTATGTTTAATTGACATTTGATTAAAGGATTAATCAAATGTGCAATTAAAAGATGCACATGTGTTGCACATGTGAGGTGCAAGCTACTTTCTCACAATTAAAGACCGAAGGACCCTGTGAAAAATATGGGTGTCAAAGGCAAAAGTTGTAACAAGTTACACTTGTTAGATTCTAGGTGAATTTTGGTGTCAGTTTGCCCCTAGGACCATTAATTGGCCATTAAGTGTCAGTGGTGACACTAGGGACTAGGCATTAATTAATGGATTAATGCTTGTCCAAGGATCAATTAATGCATGGGACCACTTTGGGTTGCAAATGGCCTAGCCAAATAATTTTTGGATGGGTAAGGTCAATTTTTTGGGCATGGATTAAGGGCTGAATTAATTTTCAGAATTAATTAATTCTGAAAATTAATTAAATGGCTGGAAATTGCTGAAAATGGATTAAGAAAGCTACCACTTGGCAAAACTTTCCCATGCAAGTGGGGGAAAGGTTAAGGGAGAGGGAAATCTCGTTTTTTCATTTCGGAGCTGTTGGAAAGAGGTGTTGGACTGTTGCTGCCAGCTTTTGGGGCCAATTCCAAGCCATTGGAGACCATTTTGGTGATGGAGATTGCATATTGTTGACCTTGGGAAGCTGACAATTGCTGCTGATGCACTTTCTCCTAAAGATCACAGACTCTGATGCTCCTATTGTTGTTGGTGCATCCGTTTGGGGCTGATACAGCAGGGCAGCAACTGATTTTGATCAATTCTTCGTGACAAACCTCAAAATTTTCTCTCTCTACAGCATTCTCTCATCTCCTTCAGCCTATGCTCAGCCATTCTCAGCCATTCGGAGGAGATCTCTGTCATTTTTGGTGGGCTGATCTGTAATTTCTGCAGTAAACCCTAATTCACAGCAGAAATTAGGGTACCTTGGGATCCATGCCAGAGATTGAAGGCTCAAGGGACTAAAATTAGCAGCTGATAATTGAAGATTATCAAGGGATTTCAGGAGCCAGCCCATCCCAAATTGATTTGGGACAGCATTTGGCCAGCCAAGGGTCAAATTGGAGAAGAAGTCCTGGGTGAAACAAGGGGCAAATGACCCAAAAGGCTTGCTGGACATTTATGACAGCAAGAGTAATTGGTTAGCAAGAGGAGATTGAAGAATCTCAATTTGTACTCCTTCCAATTGAATGAAAGCTAAAGAAATACCGCAAGGGGCGCCAATTTTGGAGCCAACAGGGTGTCTACTGTCCAAGAATGTTATGGTAAATTGTGTATTTCATTTTATGTGCATTTATTTATTGCTGTAATTAACTCTTAAATCAGGTTATCACCACCCATTCCAAGAAGGAAGGCTGGTTTCAAGAAGTGTGCACCAGGGGCTAGCTATTTATATCTAGGAAAAGAGCAATCACAGCAGCAGGTCGGCTGCATTAAATGCAGCCAACTGTACCTAAAAAAATGCAGAATCTGTCCGACTGCCCATAAAAAGTGGCGCCTGTACCTGCTGTGCCACCCGGCACCTGTACATTCCCTGCGCGGACAGTAAACTGTCCGACTGCTGACATGTCCTCTGCTGACGTGTCCTCTAACGTACGACTGTCCAGGAAATGACTGTCTAACAGCCCAAAACGCAAATTTATGTTTTTGCAGGTGTCTGTTTCCTAGTGCAAGCGTCTGCAAATTTCTGCAAGCAATAGCTTCCTCAACCTTGGTAACAGCTTTCTGCTGTGGGCGACAGTTTTTTGTATAGGTGACAACCTCCTGGTGGTAGGCAACACTGTCAAACGTAGCTTTCTGGGAGATTGTAGGTTCAAAGATGTCTTATCACCAATTCTTTGCTCGTTGTTGACGATTCTCGTTCCATGAAGGATCATATCAACAAGTTGGAGGACACAAGGGTCATGCTTGCGTCCCTTGGCAGGATGATCTCTTCAGAGGATATGGCTATGGTTCTTTTGACTCAGCTTCCATCTCCCCGATTTGATGACTTTGACACCAACCTTCTTACATTGAAGACCCGTGAGAAGCTTCTATGGGAGGAGCTTGCCCCACTTGTTTTGGAGCATGACCAGTGCACCAAAGAGGTAGCCAGTGGATCCACCTCCCCCAAAGCTTTTGTTGCAAGTTTGGGAGGGGGGAAAGAGAACGGGAAGTCATATGCTAAAAGATAGGAGAGTTTCTCAAGCTGCTCTGACTCCAATTCGGAGAAGCTAAAAAATCATTCTATGGGAAGGGGACACATCTAGAGGAGAAATGTTGGAAGAAGTACCCTCATCTTTGTTTGGAAGCAAAGGATGGAGCTAAAAAGTCCAAGCCTTCTACCTCTACTCCAACAGCTACCCATGAGTCAATGTTCCTTCATATTGTTGACTTAAAGGAGCTAAAAAGTCTGAGCCTTCTACCTCTACTCCAATAGTTATCCATAAGTCAATGTTCCTTCATATTGTTGACTTAGAGGAGGCTTCTTCAGTGCCTCATCTTTTGAGGAGCCTTGGCTGCTTGATAGTGGAGCTTCAAGTCATATGGCTCCACGAGGTGATTTGTTGCAGGATCTACGCCTTTCTAAAGGTTTTGTCGCTGTTGGTGATATTGTTTCGGTGTCTAATTGTGGTGTTGGCACTTTGCCCTTGTTTCCCGACCGTGCATCGAGCTCCCTTTTATAGACCCTTTATGTTTCGGACTTGGGCTTTCCACTCCTCTCAATTTATGGCCTTACTAGGCATGGTATCCAAGTTGTCTTCACCAAGCAAGTCATTTGTATTGAGAATTTTCCTACAAGGGTCGTTATCGTGACAGGCTGGCACGAGAGTGGGCTTTACAAGCTCCATTCCCCTTCTCTTATACAGGGTCCTCTGAGGCAGTTGTCTTTTTCTAAACCCATTCCCGCTTGTGCATCGTCTTTTCCAAAGGTTCCTTCCCATCCCCCACCCTCTCCTTCAGTGGTTTCCTCGCACCCCCCATCCCTTTCAAAGAGGGACGATCTCCATAATGCAACTGTGGATTCCCAAGCCCCTAGTATTTCAGATAGGATTTCCCAAGATGTGTGTGTGTGTTTCTCTTATGTTGCGCACTCTCACAGCAATGACCAAATGTATTTGGTATGCAGTCACCTATGCAAGGTATACAAGGCCCAATGTATCCAGGTATGGCAAGTGGAATACAATATCCTATGTATATTGATGTTAGCATGATGCCTAGGGCACAAAGTGTCATGTCTAGCAATGCATATATAAAGCTACTGTATTTGGGACTCATCGTATTAATGTTGGTCACACAAATGCTCTGTATAGTGCTGGTCATGAGAAGAATGCAGCTAGTAAGGCCTAAAATGTATGGGCAAATATATCTTGGTATGGTTGGTGGTATGCAAATTCCCATGTACAACCACATTGCAATGTTCCAAAGTATACAAACAAGAATGTTTTGGAACGCAAAAGTGCACCTAGCATATTACCTACACAAGAGGGTATAGTCAATTGGATGCGATGATTGATGTTGGTTTAAGTTAGGAATGCAACAATGTGAAAGTTCCAAGGATCTGTGTAATCCGAAGGGGAAAATGACTCGAACTTAGTGCAAGATTCACGGCATGTGAAATTAGAGGTAAAGTTTTCATGTGCTTCCTGGTGAACTTTTAGTTTTGCTTCACTATTGATGGATGCAAATGGATGGAGGAGAGAGACCCAGTAAATCATCATGAGTATTGTACTTTAACCTTGATGTGTTTCACTTGGAGCCGACATTGGATTGCACTCAAATAGGTTTAACAGAGCAAAGGTCCAGAGTATTTCCTAATCCTCAAGGGGAAGGCTACACCTAGCCTCCCCTAAAGATGGACAGCTCGGTTATATAGTGGATCTCAGATGTACTTGGTTGCATACATGGTATTATATGCTAACAATATTTCTGCCCTTAGGATCACTATTTAGTGCACTAGTCACTATGAGCTAAAATGCAAATGTGTATGGTTTGCACCTAAGTTTTGTATACGTTTGCAAGGCTACTGGTATGTATGGAGTACATGAGAAGTACATTTGCCTAAGATACATATGGTTTGTAGTAGTTGATGTATGCTTTACATGAGTATCATGTGGTACATTATTGTCATGAGGCATTGTTTATGCTCCGTTTATGCATTACTTTACCTTCGCAGTCAGAACAATGTTGAATTTTGGCATGTGTATGCATCCCTTATGATCCTAACAATAGATATAATTCATGTGTGGATCATAACTGGTATAGATGGCTAGAATTTTAGACGAGCAAAGGGCATAAAGTTGGTTAAAGCACTAGGCACACATATTTGAATAAGATGCCAGCATGTATTTCTAGTGGTCACTCATGCCTTTAAATCATTGCAATGCAATCAAGGACAATTGTAGGGATTTCAAAGGAGAGGTCTGTCACAAGGACATAGTCATTAATCAGACATGCAAATGTGAGGTGCATGTTGTCACAGCATATAAGATCGAAGGCCTTAACCAAAAGGGTTTCAATAAGAACGTTGTAGAAAGTATAGAAAAGATTAAGAAGATGAATTGATTACGGAATTCCGGAATCCAAACACACTGTTTGAAGCCAAATCAATGCCCTTCGATTCATGACATGTACATCAATTCAAGATCAATGTATGCGCTGCAAGTAACAATGTAAACCCTTTATGGAATGATTGCCCAAACACTCTGAGTCAATAGCTAAATTGATACCCTGACATTGATCAATTCACTGCTGTACATAGGCTCCAAAATCAATGTGTAATCATGCAATTTCATGCCTGAAGGTAGCATCTAGCATTTGAACATAATACCAAACTGTAGAAAGCATAGGACCCTGACAAAACCCTATATGGGCCACTAAATACCACTTCAGCCCTGTTATGACAGTTTATTACAGCAGCATAAAAAACCCTCTTTGCTAGTCCAAATCCACTCTAATCTGTAGTCTTGATAGCATCCAATCCATCCCTAGTGTTAGAGAGCAAGATTCCATCAACAAATGCCTTTAGAAGCAAGTTTAAAGCTCTTTACCATCATGGACAGCATGCTGCCTTGTTTTAGCCTGTTATTCCCTGTCAATTTCAACCCATTATCATCAGAGGAAACTCATCTCTTGCTGTCCAAGAGCATCCAAAGCGAGTCCATATACATCATGCCTCTGTCTCCAATAGACCAGCAATAGAATTCACATGTTGCAACCACCTATAAGTTGTATGCTGAATTTTTTTTTACAGCAATATATATGCTGTTGTATACTCTATTTTGACTATCAATTTCAGCCCCCAAACATCCATTAAGTCTTTTCCTTGATGCCTCAAGTCCTAGGCTATGGCTGGGAGTGTATCCGAGAGTACCTTCAGCCCCAAAGCCTCATAATCTCTGACAAGATGGGAGAAGAAAGTTGTCTACTGCTGTAGTACCTTGTTCTGGACAGCAAAAACACTTCACAGTTCAGTCCTAAACCCCTCTTCCAAGTTCCTTCCCATTTGCTTTGATGGCTCCCCCTTTGTGCCCTGACTTGAGAGCTTCACCAAGGCCACAAGATGCATACTTTTCTTCTCTTCTTCAGCCCACGTTTTACTCAGCCTAATGGTGCCAAATTGCTGCCCTGTTTGTGCCTGGTTGCTGCCTTTTTTCCCTTCCAAGACAGCACATGTCTTTCCCTCCCCAAAATATCCCATAAACTCTTGATTAAAGTCCCCTTTAGTCCCTATCACAAGGTCTCATGCATACCTTCCCAGAAACTTCAGTTATCACTTGATATGTGGCCTCCTTCTCTTCAAGTTCTTTTCATGACATAGCAAACACTTGGAGTTTTTTTACACACACAAGATAATGAAGGGATTGATCTTCTCGTAAAGCTCATACATTACATCCTGCATGTATACCACTAAGTTCTTTGAGAAGTGGTTCTTCCTATGGCTTCCAACTCCTAGACATATAATCGTAAAACAACATGTTGTGCAAGTCAATTAATTCATAATAACAGGCCAAGAACCCCGAGAAGCCAATGGGTACCAAAGGCAAAGTTGCGATAAGTTATATTGGTTACGTACTAGTGGGTACCTAATGTCAATTTGGCCTGGGACGTTTAATACATCAATGATCGTAAATGGTGATACTAGGAACTGAGCATTAATTAATTAATTAATGCTAGTTCAAGGGTCGAGTAATGCATAGGACCACTTGGGAGTCAAAATGGCCTAGCAAATTTAATTGTGGATGAGCATAATTAGTTTTCTTAGTAGGTACAAGCCTCAAGGGTTGAATTTAATTTTCAGAATTTATTAATTCTGAAAATTAATTAAATGACTGAAAAATCTAATTAGAAGGCTCCCACTAGGTAAAACTTGTCCATGCAAGTGGGGGGGAAAGGTTGTTAGCTGATAATAAGGCCATCAGAGGCAGATGACAGCCCCTTTAGGCGACAATAGGCAAACTACAGCAATTCTAGGGCCCAAAGGGACAAGCGTGCACCTCGGGCTCTTGTTGATGGTGGGATGCAATCATTCAACCATTTCCAACAAGGCAGCAACAAATTTTAGCACTTCCTTATGACAAAAATTAAAATATTCTCTCTCCTCATAGCTCTCTCTCTCATCTACAATCATACCCTCGATCTTTCTCAACCATTTACAACAAATCTCAGCCGTAGGAGGTGGATACCAGAGCATTTGCTATTGTAAACCCTAATGTACAACAAAAATTAGGGTTTAGCAACCACCTCGAGTCATGTGTCCAAAAATTGAAGGCTGAGTACTTTGAATCAACAACTGGAATTCAAGGAATTACCAAAGATTTCAAAAAGCCAAGCATCCCAATTGGATTTGCTATTCATCCTATCCAAAAAGGAAGGCTGGTTTTCTTCACCTAGGATATTGTACTCTCTTTCAATCATTGATACATCACCTCTCATTTTGTGACTGAGTTTAATTGTGCATCAATGAATTCTCATGTTATCTTTCATTCTCTATTAATTAATTACGCAATTACCCTACACCTGAGCCAACACATACTAGCTGCCAGGGACTTCAACCTAGAGTTTTTCTTCACATCATCATCAGCTCTAGGCACTCCAAATTGGTGTGTCGACTCGTTTTCTTTGTCCCAATGTTTATAGTACACGCTATGTTTCTCTCTACAAATGCTATCATCTCTCAACACCTTAGGGCACACTAGGCTAGTCTAGAATTACTTCATACCATTAGTTCATTAGGCTAATGAGTCGTGCCCATAGACTACTCTGTCCTCATGCTACTTAGCTTTAGGATTTTTTCATTTGTCCTCACCTGCATACATTTATTTCTATGTTCCTTGCATTTAAATCTTAGCTTTTCATTACTCTTATTTGTTTAGCATCTGAAAATCTCACTATAAAGCACTTGTATATAGTTTCTAATCTCTTCTAGAGATTTAAAAGGGCACTTGGCAAGTGAGCAACTTTCCTATGAGGGACACTTTCCGAGTGGCGCCTTGCCACATGCACATTCTCATCATGTGGCAGTCATCTATTCATCTCATTGTGCAAACATCCTTAAGCACATTGCTCACATCGAATCCCAAGTTGTCTCCACAGGCAAAACATATATCTAGAGTCTACACACCTTACTCCATCACTAATACCCCCAAGGTGACTGAGTACATACTATATGTTTCATGATTTGTGAGCCAACCATCCTTTGTTGCCTCCCCTTGGGCACAAATCCGTCAACACACACACACACACACAATTCTAGGGCATTGTCCCTCCATTCCATCAAAAGGAAGAGTGTAAAGTGATCAGCAAACTATCACCTAGTTGCAGACAGCAAAAACGTAGACACAACAGGTCACATAGATGAGCAAGATGCCAACGTCAGTTGACAGCAACAAAATGCAGTAGATAGATAGGTGCCTCTATAAGAATGGGCAATAGCTAGAAACAGGGCATCAAGGATGTAGATGATCAATGGCAGGCATTAAGGATGTAGATGATCAATGGCAGCAGTCGGGAAGGAGTTGGCAGCCATTGGAAGGCATAGAGTGTTGGAACTAAATGACCAGGATAATAGGTGACTGAGCACATCATCTATTTATAGATGAGGAACCAACCAAATTGTGGGAGCTTGCTTATGGGATACATAAACTCTTTTTACCATTAAAGTCTGAGATTTGTAATTAAGGCTGAATGTGAAATGCTCATTTATTAACCTAACACCCCCTCTCAAGCCCAAAATTGGAACTAGGAAAGATTGCAACCGTAGCTCATCCCTTGTGTACCCCAAGAGATTCCACCCAAGAGTAGCCAAGGCATCAAACAATGGATGCATGTTAGCTCCAAGAACCTACCAAGACTATAGAGGCAATGGTTATCTCATCTCAAGAGCCCAAAGGGCCACCCAAGAGAGGCTAAGAAATTGAACAAAGGGTACTTGTTGGATGCCCAGTGGTCTACTAGGACCTGCAAAGATCATCTCTCTCTCTCTCTCTCTCTCTCTCTCTCAAACACAAAAAAAGCAGCTCTTACTTCACGTTCTGGAAGAGAAAGGGGGTCGATGGTGGCACGGAGGCTGGGCCTGTCGGGGCAATGAGAGATCCAGAAGGTGATGCCAGGAGGCACGAGCAGGAGGGGAAGGCGACTCACAGCAGGGGTAGAAGAGAGGTGCGCGAAGGAGAACTCGATAAGGGGGTCATTGAGGAAGAAGGGCCCACGAAGGAGCTCCAAATCCAATCTACGCAGAAGAACGTCGCCATAGCTCAGGACTTTCTGGTCTTCCATTCACAACAAACAAGCTGATGATGTCACCGGGTAGATGCACCTGCTATTTGGAGGGTGTCGTACTACTAATGCTGGGGGCACTGATATGGGTTCGGAGAAGATGGAGCAGCTTTGAGAGGTCAGTCTCCGTACAGTCTGATTTGGGCAGAAAGCCGACAGTCCTAACATACCGCACATGGAGTACTCGTTATATACGCGTTTTTAAAAAATATATTTACGATTGATATTACGCGCACATATAACATCTCTCTCTAGTCACAGGTGAGCATCCTGGCAGATTCTCCCAAAGCCCATGAGTCTTATGCTACTTCCCATTGGGGTTCGGAGCAGCAGTGTTAGTAAACCAATTAGGACATTTCGTGTATCTTAATAAGATATGTATTAATATTAATCACAATCTATTTTATTCATATTGTGGTGTTCACAGTGCAGGCTGGCAATAGATGATTGAACCAGGCTTAGATAGAGAGAGAGAGAGAGAGAGAGAGAGAAGAACAGAGTCCAAGCCTTTTCTATTCCTTGCCTTCTCTACTTACATAGTGTTATGCCAAGAATTTGCATGTTAGATTATGTTACATTAACTGCATGCTAAGTTGGTAATAGCATGTGTCACTGACCTAGATGTCTGAGTTGGAGGGACACAACACCTCCCCCCAAAAAAGCAAGTGAATGTTTTGTTGCTGTGAAGTGGCTCTTTCTTTGGACTCCTTCAGCATGTTATCCTTGTGTCCCAGTTTGTGGAGGGAAAGTAGATGAACTTTTTAATTGTTACTGTAATTGGCTAATACTTTCCTTGGTCGCACTTTCTAAGCATGTTGGTTAGCTTCCACGTTTCTTATCCATGGTGGTCTTGTAGTTGCATAGGGATTGTAGTTGCGTAGGGATGTTTAGTGTTGCTCTCCATACGGGCGTGCTACCACTTGTGTTCAGTCGGCTTATGGCCGGTCTACATGTTGTTGTAGTTCATCATCACGTGCATGTCGGCTTGTGGTGGGGGGTGATCTGTTGATTGTCGACTTTCTAGTCGAAGGCTTTATAAGTTACCATATTATTGTTGCCGATCTGGCTTGTGTTTTGTTAACTGTATAGCTTTGATGCAAGCTCATGATGATGAACTTGTGTTTGTTTTCTTTACTACAACTATGGCTGATGATTTTTGAAATCCCTTTGTGTGTTGCAAGTAACTAACTGTTGTTATTATTGATTTATTCTTATATATGTGTTGTACTTGGTAGGTTCCTAAGGCTCTTTTTGTTGCAAGTTGTCTCTTAGGAATGGCATGGAGAAGGGTTTGTCATGCTACACATGGGTGTATGCCGACGTGCCCTTGTGTAGGTGTCTTGCCTTATATATGCATGCCCTTATCTTATCCTTAGTTTTGTAAGGCCCTACCCACTTGTGTACAAATGATTCTGAGAGTCCATGCTTACGAACGGGATGTCACATTTATTGTATTCTTTATGCTAATGTGTTTGATCGTATTCTCTTCTCTATTTAGCTTGTGCTTGACCCAAATTCCTTTGGATTGTTGTTCTTATCATGGGTTGTTTTTCCAATAGGTGGGCATACCAATCCACCACATCTTTGTGATGTGGGTACAATTGCATTATCGCCAATTTAGGTGGACATATTGGGTCCCTTCCATATAATGCTCGAAATGGGCTTATTTTTGTTGATGATTATACTAAAGGTCGGTAAGCATGTGTTACACATGGTAACACTTCATCCCATGATTGATGTAGGGGGTCAATATATGCTATTAACATTTGCTTGATAGTTTTATTTAGTCTCTCTATAAGACCATTCATTTGAGGATGGTCGAAAGAAGACAATATTGATCAATGCCCATGCCTTTGGAGAATATCTGCATGACTTCACTTTTGAACTATTATCCCTAGTCTAATAAGATTATTTTTGAACATGAATGTTACAAGATGACCCTGTGTAACATGAAATCTTGCTATTGTTATTGGTGAAGTATTTGGTATAGCCATTGTTTCACACCAACATGTGAGGTAATCTGTGAGCACCACAATGTATTTGTTTCCTACTTTTGTTTCAAGGAATGGTCCCATTAGATCCTGGTCAACCATTTCAAATGGCGTATTTATTACGATGGGTTGTAGTTTCCAATCATTCATTGGAGGGCTCTCGAATGATTGGCAAGTCGAGCATCCTCTTGTACATTGTGATATGTCTTTTCTCATTTATAGCTAGCAATACCTTATTCTTATTTTTTCTAATATTTTGTGAGATCCCATATGTCCAAACTTTGGGTGTGAGTGGAAGTGTTTCATGTATGTGTCCCTGAATGAATGAGACTCTTTTTCTTATTGTATGAAGTGCAATAGATTTTTTTTCACGTGGTAATTCATGGTGTTTGCTTGCTGGTCATTTTATTGTATGATGATCATTATTGTTTTGATGTATTCATCTTGTTGTTGCAAATATGTTAGTGTGTCTTGATATGTTGTGGTATGTTGCATATCTTATTGTTTTGGACTTCTAGATTCCTTGATAGACAACTTGCAATGACATTTGTGTTTCCCTTTATATACTTGATGATAATTTGATAATCCTAGAGGACTAGGATCCAACATAGCAATCTCCCATGTGGGTGGGCCTTCTACATCATTGGTACTAAAGGTTGATGATATGTCTCTACGGTGAACTTTTTACCATGTAGGTAAGGATACAACTTACTCAATGCCCAAACAATTGCTATTAATTCTATTTTCATTGTGCTATAATTATGTTCTGCTTTGGTGAGTGAGTGACTGATATAAGATATTGGATGCCACTTGTTATCATACGATTCTCATAAAAATACAACTCTTAATCCTTCATTAAAGGCATTTGTTTGCAACTTAAAATTTTTATTGAAATCTAGACATGCAAGCCTGGTTATTTTTTGCATTTCTTTTTTCGGTTGTTGAAAACTTTTTTTGCATTGTGGGGTCCACTCATATTTGGTGCCCTTTTTTAGAAATTTTCTTAATGGTTATGTTTTCGATGCTAGGCTAGGTATAAATCGGGTTGAAAATACTACTAACCCAATAAAGCATTGAAGTTTCTTTGTTTTTGTTAGCCTAGGAAACTGTTGAATTGTAGTTACCTTTGTGGGATCAATGCTGATTGTTGCTGATGCTAATATGATAAATCCTATGAACTTTAGACATGTGGCACCCCGCGTACACTTGCATGGTTGGACTTGCAAGTTATATTTCTTGATCCTGTCTAAGACTTCCATGACCACTTGCTTATGCTCTTCCCATGTTGTTGTATGAATGAATGAGTATATCATCTAGATATATACCTAGGAAATTCCTTTCAATGAGATCTCCAAATATTTTGTTATTCATTCTAGAAGGTGGCGGTAGCATCACTTAGCTTGAAGGGTGTCTTTGTAAATTGGAATAAACATGATGGCATGCGAAAAGCTATTTTGTGAGCATATTTTTCAGTCATGTATACTTGCCAATATCCTAATGTCAAATAACATGATGTAAAGTATCTTGATCTTCCCAATGTATCCAAAAAGTCATTTAGCCTTGGTAGTGGGTAAACATCATGCTATGTAACCTTGTTTAATGGCTGAAAATCAATGCAAAAATGATAAGTTCCATCACCTTTTCTTACTAGGTGAGATTCTAAAGCCCAATCACTGCATGATGATTTTATGATCCCCTTAGATGTCATCTCTTCTATTGCTTCATTGACTTATTGTATCTCCTTCGCATGGCCACCTTTTTTGGCTGAGTTATACCTATCCTTATTTCATGAAAGATTGGGAGCTTGATAGTGTAAGTGGTTGTTTTAGGATGAAATAATTCTTTGTAGTGATTTAGTATGTATTGAATGTCTTGCTTTCTTTTATTTTGGTGATCTAGGAGTTCTTCCTGTAGAAGTTGTGCATCTCCTCTTTATTAGCTGGTGCAACTAAGGGGATTGGGGTTTTCCATGTATTCTTAGTGTTCTATTTAAGATTTTCAAGATGTTGAAGCTCTGTTTGTGTGATATTTTGTTGGGCAAAGTCCCTTATCAATGCTTCTCTCATTATGCTCTAGTTGGACTTCATTTGAATAGGTTGTTGCATAAACCCTCGAGGTTGCAGCAATTCCCTCTACAAGTGTTCGGATTTCTAATTATTTTTTGACATCATTCCAAGCATGGTAGTTGGTTACATTCTCAAAGTGGTCGATCCAACTAAGCACATATTTTGTCAGTAAGCCATTGAAGTGTTTAGGTCTCACTTTTGGATCTATTTTGTATCCCTATTACATATTATTATTTACTAGCAAGTTTGCTAGCTTCTAATTAGTGTAGTTTATTTGTAGCATTAGTGAAGAAACCACATGGAACATCTATTCCATAGTGTGATATTGTGGTTTATGAATGAACTTTGGGTTCACATGGGGAGGATGTGCTTGAGGTGAGGCTTATTATGGTGCGCATATCAGATGCTAGACGTATGCATAGCGAGCATCGGAAGGTCCCCAAGAACCAAAGAACTCTATTTTTGCACAAAAAACAAGAGAGAAGACTTGCATGACATGAAGCAAAAAGACTAATTGGGTACAATCTCCCCCATGCCTTGTGTGAGCGCTCCACAAAGCATGTATTTAATATATTATTCATCTCCAAGCTAAAAAAAATAGCACAAATTTACAATTAGCACGCTTTAGCTTTTGTGTTTGCTTTTGTCCAAATAAAGAATAAAGCGATTGGGCGCCCAAAGAGTCAAGCTGTGTCCAAATATAATATCCAATAACAAATATTTAAATCGTGCACCTATGCACATACAAAATAATAAATATATGTCAAGCACTTTAATAAATAAGCGCGCCAAAATAAATATCAGCGCCATGCCTAAAATGCGCACCCATCAAAAATAATAATTTCTTCTAAATATCTTGAATATACGCTATCGCCCAGTGCTTTCTAGCGCCACCTGCTCTACACATCAACTAAAGCATTCACAATTGTTAGAAAATAATAAAATTAAATCGATAAAAGTGAATACCTAGCAGTCTTCAGTTACAAAATAAATAAATTGTTTAGAACACAGTCCTAACCTTAATTTATTACGAGTGCGCACTCTAAACTCATAAACGTCCATTAATTTAAATATGTATTTTACAGAATCACCCGCTATGGAATCACCCACTTGCACATTAAATTAACGAGACGCTAAAAAAGGATAGGCGTCCCCATTGACTTTTCGCACAAGGAATCCACCTTGTGTATGAGCCCCGGCAACAAATATAATTTTACGGTATCCACTGTAAAACCTCACAGAATCCACCGTGGAATATGCCTCCTGGCATCATATCCCCAGGGTGGGATAGCAGTTGTCCTCAATTGCTATTAGCTCAATGTGGAGCCAACAGTGAGGGGTAAGCACTTAGGTCGCGAGCGTACATCCATTGGGCCTCTTCAATAGGATGATTTTTAAACTTAACCAAATATCTAGAATATTTACGGCCAGTTCTAGTGGTCATAAAGTCAGTATCTAAAATAGTTTCATGTTTAAGGATTTCAGTTTCTTCTTCTAATAAAGAAGGGTTTTCATAGACAGGGTGTACATGTAATTGGCCTCTAAAAGGTCGTAACAAACTGATATGAAAAGTGTTGTGGATTTTCTAGTATTAGGGTAATTCTAGCTTAAATGCATTGCCATTGATTTTGTGAATGATCTTGAAGGGTCCATAAAATCTAGGAGCTAACTTTACAACAAGGTGTTTGTCAATACTTTGTAATCTTCTCTTTTCAATGCGTAACCAAACATAATCATCAATGTTGAAACTCATAGCTTTTCTTTTCTTGTTAGCTTGTTTCGTATATGATTGCTGGGCTTTCGCAATCATATCTTTAACTTCATAAAAAATAGTAGCATGCATATTCGCAATCATATCTTTAACTTTGGTTGATAATGATGTAATAGGTGTAGGCAATCTATATTCATAAATGATTTCAAATCATGCTTTCTGTGTAGCTGTATGTGGTGTGTTATTGTATGCAAACTGAAGTAAATATAAATGTGTATCCCATGTTTGTGGTTTTGAAATTGTGTATGCATGCAAAAGATCTAAAATTGTACTGTTACTAGCTTTTGTTTGCCCATTTGTTTTAGGATGAAATGCAAATGAAAAATCAATCTTTGTTCCTAAATTAGCAAATAAAGTAGTCCAAAAATTATTGCAGAATCTAAAATCACGGTAAAAAATAATAACTTTTGGCAAACCATGGTTAGTGAAAACAGTTTTAAAAAACAATTGAGCAACTTAAGATGCAGTTCACGTTTTCTTGCATGAAATGAAATAGGCTTGTTTGCTAAATCTATCTACAATAGTCCAAATCATACCATGATTAGCTTTAGGGTTGGGCAAACCAGTAATAAAATCCTTTGAAATCTGTTCCCATGGTCGTTCTGGAATTGGTAAAGGCATTAATAAACCATATTGCTTACCATAGTATCGCTTAACTCTTTGACAAATTAAACATTCGGATACAAAGTTAGAAACATCAGATTCCATCTGTGGCTAATAAAAATCTTCAATCAATGTACACAAAGTAGAAATAATTCCTCTATTGCCTTGATATGGGGGACAATGAATTTCGCGCAAGACAAATGATCGAAATGGAATAGTTACACATAATCTTTTTTCATAAAGCATAAATCCATCAGCGTAAGACAATGAATCAATTGGAATCCAGTTATTTGCAACTAATTTATTCCAATAAACTTGAAAGCTAGGGTCTTGATCATAGGTATCTTTCATAGGGAGAAGAGAATCAAAAGATATCACAGAGATATTATGAATAGTCGGTCTTCTACTTAAAGCATCGACAACAACATTTTCTTTTCCGGGTTGATATTGTATAAGTGGATGAAAACTTTGAATAAAAGTAATCCATTTAATGTGTCTGTCAAATATTTGTGGTTGACTAAGGAGATATTTAATACTTTGTTGGTCAGTTTGATCATGAATTTAGATCCCATTAAATAGTGTTTTCATTGACGTAAAGCTTGTACTACAGCTAGCAATTCCTTATCATGGGTAGAATACTTAAGTTCAGAGGGTTTAAGTTTGCAGCTAGAGTAAGCTATGAGATGGGAATCTTGCATAAGGATAGCTCTTATTCTAGATCCACTAGCGTTAGTGATTACTAGGAAAAATGGTCTAGTAAAGTCAGGAAGTTGCAATATAGGAGCATGAGTTAAAGCATGTTTCAGTAAATCAAAGGACTTTTGCTAATTTTTGGACCAATGGTACACAATACCTTTCTTTAATAATTTTGTCAAAGGTAATGCAAGCAATGAAAAAATTCTCACAAATTTTCTGTAAAAGCTAGCAAGACCTAAGAAAGAATGTAATTCGTGCACATTTGTAGATATCGGCCAATTCAAAATTGCTTCTATTTTTTTAGGATCAACTTTAATACCTTGAACCGAAGTTACCATTAGTTTGGTATTGTTGTGATCGCTTCTCTTGTCCTTGAATTTTGTCTTCAGCATCATGGGCCAAGAAAATTGCATCTTCGAGAATCGTTGGCTTGAACATGTTCACCTCCACATAAAAATGTCCAAGTAAACCAGACATAAACTTGTGTTTATGGGTTGCCTCAAGTATATCTTCGAGCATTCGAAGGTGCAATAAAGCATTCCAAAAACTCTCGATATATTGTGAAATATGCTTGCGATCCATGTGTTGTAGAAGATCCCACTGTGTTTGATTGCTTTTTCGTGGAATTGGGTTGGAAGAAAATTTTGCAAAAATTTCTTTTGGAAAGTCTCCCAAGTAGTAGGACAATCAATGCTTTTGCAGACAACAGTCCACCATAGGGATGCTTTGTCCACTAAAATGATTAGTGGCACACTTAATTTTGTCTTTCTCAGCATACTGTTCTTCATGGAAATAATCATCAAATTGACTGATAAAAGCAAGTATAGTCTTTCCATCGCGTGACCCATTGAAAGTACGAAATTTGAAATTTTTTAAACTTATCTTTGTTTCTTTCCGAATAGATTGCGCTTCAAGTGTCGCATCGATCATACGTCGTATAATATCTTCATATTGCAGTCCATCTTGGTCAGCAGTAGATCGTTGCATGCAAAGTTTGACGTGCTCTTCATTCCTCTTGAAGCTGCATCATAATTAGGTCCAGTTTTTGCTCCATTGTTGGTTCCGGTAAATCACCTTCGGCCATAAAATCTTCCATGGTTTGATCAGACAACCTACAAAATTTCAAACAACCTCACACACTCGAAATCTTGTTAGTGGGATGAGCATAGCTCAAAGTCGGGTTTACAAGGGTTATTTCTCTTTTTTTTTAAATGGCTTTTTACAATATTTCTTCTTTACGGATGCTAAAGTTGATGTCACAATCTTCTTCCAAGTGTATACTTCGTATGTGTAGACTGCATATAGTAATCTGTGTGTTGGAAATCAACGTTGTCATAGTGTAGGTGTGAATAGGGGCTTGCAGGGAGGTTGACAACGAGTTCGTGATTGATTCTGTGGAAACTGCTGCTATGGAGAAGATTTAAAGAGGAATTTTTTTAAAAGCTTTAGAGAAGCTTAGAATCTTTAAGCTTTGAAAAAGCTTAATAACTTAAATCATTCGTTTCAGGACGGCGGCATGTCCTAGTCGTAGTCGACGTCGTCGTTGAGTTCATCCTGCTGCCACAGTCACTGAAGTTTAGGAGATTAAACTTTTTATAAAGCTTATTAAGCTTCATAATCACACTAATTGAAAATTCTTATCTCTTTCTTTTGAGAATAAACGACTTGATGAAGGAGCTTGAGAAGTGGTCCTCCATCTCTAGAGAGTGGTCCCTCGTGATCCGATTGTGTAGCAGGGGGTTCTTCACCACCAGGAACGCGCCGGTATTGACGGATTGTCGTGAGACTGACTATAGAGCTCAATCATTCCAGGAGCTTCACCTTTGCGTGAGATGGTAAGCGATTGGAAGCCCTTGATCTCAGCTTCGCTGTAATACCACTGGTGCACATATCGGATGCTAGATGCGTGCATAGCAATCGCCGAAAGGTCCCCAAGAACAAAAGAACTCTACTTTTGCACAAAAAACAAGAGAGAAGACTTACACGACATGAAGCAAAAATACTAATTGGGTACAATCTCTCCCCATGCCTTGTGTGAGCGCTCCACAAAGCATGTATTTAATATATTATTCATCTCCAAGCTAAAAAAAATAGCCCAAATTTACAATTAGCACGCTTTAGCTTTTGTGTTTGCTTTTGTCCAAATAAAGAATAAAGTGGTTGGGCGCCCAAAGAGTCGAGCTGTGCCCAAATACAATGCCCAATAACAAATATTTAAATCGTGTGCCCATGCACATACAAAATAATAAATATATGTCAAGCGCTTTAATAAATAAGTGCATCAAAATAAATATTGGCGCCACGCCTAAAATGCGCACCCATAAAAAATGATAATTTCTTCTAAATAACTTGAATACACGCTATTGCCCAGTGCTTCCCAGCACCACTTGCTCTACACATCAACTAAAGCATTCACAATTGTTAGAAATTTATAAAATTAAATCGATAAAAGTGAATACCTATCAGTCTTCAGCTACAAAATAAATAAATTGGTTAGAACTCAATCCTAACCTTAATTTATTACGAGTGCGCACTCTAAACTCATAAACGTCCACTAATTTAAATATGTATTTTGCGGAATCACCCGCTATGGAATCACCCACTTGCACATTAAATTAACGAGACGCTCAAAAAGGACATGCGTCCCCATCGACTTTTCGCATAAGGAATCCACCTTGTGTATGAGCCTCGGCAACAAATATAATTTTACGGAATCCACCGCAAAACCTCACGAAATTCACCGTGGGATATGTCTCCTGGCATCATATTAGCTCATGGTTATATTATTTTATGTTGAAAATTACTTGTATGGCTTTGAAAGATTAGCATTTATGTGTTACTTATCACTGAAGTTGCATTGGGTCTTGGTGCCAAGTTGGTTGACTGGTGGTCCTTGAAGTTTTGAGGTGTTGAATTTCTTGATTTACTGTTGCACTAAGTAGCTAACGGATTCGTGAGACTTCCCCACTATGTGGTTTATGTTGTTGATGCAACCCCTACCGTCTCCACCAATGTGGTGTTCATAGTACAAGCTGGTGATAGATAATTGAACTAAGCTAAGATAGATAGAGAGAGAGAGAGATAGAGAGGGAGTGTGCGAGAGAGATAGAGAGAAGAACAGAATTGAACCCTTTTCTATTCCTTGCCTTCTCTACTTATACATTCTTCAATATTATGCCAAGAATTCGCCCCTTGAATTTTGTTATGTTAATTGCATGCTAAGTTGGTAATGCCATGTGGTGTTGATCTAGATGTTTTAGTTTGTGTGTGCACGTAGCTATTTGCAAGTGGGGTGTGTGTTCAGATGTGGTCACTTGCCATGTGGCTTTGTCAGAAGCTTTTGTAGGGGAGGGGGGCTCCGTGTGCCCCATGTGTTCCCCCCAACCCCTTGAAAAAAAAAGTTTTTGTTTTAATAGATAATAGAGAAGAGATAGAGATTATACATTAAATATAATTATTAGAAAATATTATGTTAATTATAATAATACTTTATTATTAATGCATAATAATAATAATAATATATTAATTATAAATGCCTTCAAAAACAATAAAATGATATTTTTAATGTATATATATACACATATTTATATATGTATGTATGTATGTATAAACATATTAATAATGTATTAAATAATATTAATGTTTTAAATCTATATAACATATTATCATTCATTATTAAAATATGGTATATTCATATCAATATAAGTGTATAATACTATTATAGTAATTAATATAAATAAATTATTATTAAAAATTTATTATTATATGTTATTATAATACTTACTAATAATATTTTATATAGATATATTAATTTAATATTAATTAAGATGTTATTAATATATTGTATATATATGGTGCATTATATATCATGTTATTATATATATATTATGTGTTATTATATTAATAAATAATAATAATATAATCACACCATAGCCACCCTCCATAGTACCCCATTAGAGGGAGGAGTACTGGAGCCACTCTATGTAGCCAACCTAGATCATATGCTACACTTGCTAGAGACCGATGCATTTGAGCATATGAATGCAAAATGTGACATCAAACGTGAGAAAGACATGTCCACCATATCTCTAAATCTCACAATTTTCTCAAAAGACATTAGTGCAAAAATCTCATTAAACGCTACATTTGAATAGTGTTAGCTCATGATGGAGGAATAACATTGTTGTAGGAAAGAGAGAAACAAGTGTAGGAAGTGGATGTCTACAAACATAGTGTGTGTGATGATCTATATAGAAAAAAGAAATACCAATTGGTCCAATACGTGAGAGATTGACACATACAATAATAAGTGTGTGTGTGTGTGTGTGTATGTGTGGACCCACATTAAATACAAAAACATTAAATGAAGTGCCGAATTAGTGACAAAAAGAGATTGGAATAGTGAACTCATCATGCACACAAATTGATCTAAGATTGCATAACTTCATCCAAGCATAACTTGTTATACACCAAAATATTTGTGTAGAGGTCTCCACAAAAAGGATTCCACATCATTATCACGAACCCCCTGTAAAAGATGAGAAGGATTGAAGCTTGCTTGGAAGTGAGCTGTGGCAGAGAGCAAAACCAAGAAGAGAGAGAGACACAAATGGGAACTCCAACAGTCACAATGTGTGATCGGGCCTTCTCTTATTCAAACTGTCACTAAAAGAATAAAGAATAAAGTGACTGTGACGGGCGCCTGCCACCTGCAATGTGCAGTGGTGGGTACTGTCAATGTAGTAATACATGAGCGATTAGGCAGAGGCACCTTTAACCCCAACAACTTTCCACTTAAAGGTGAATCTTCCCTAGTGAGGAGTGAAAAGAAAAAGAAAAGATAGTACAATGTACACATGTACAACATGATGAGGAAAAACATCATCTCATCCAATGCCCATCAATCTCCTAAGGAAGGCAAAGCGCTTAGTAGTGAGGCTTTTCGTGAGCAGATCTACAAGATTTTCGTCAGTGGAGATCTTGATAAGGTCAAAAGACTTGTCCTCCACGACCCCACGTATGAAGTGATACCTCACCTCAATGTGTTTCGTCTTCGCATGGAAGACTGGATTCTTGGCTAGCTGAATAGCACTCATAGAATTCGAATGTAGCGTAGGTATAGCATCAATCCCAAGGTCATGAACCAAACGGCCCAACCATATGGCCTCCTTGCAAGCCTCAGTGGCCGCAACATACTCGGCCTCAGTGGTAGAGAGAGCCATACACTTCTGAACCCTAGACATCCAAGAAACAACACCTCCATCATAGGTAAAGACATAGCCAGAAGTGGACTTCCTATTATCTGCATGTCTGGCATAATTAGAGTCTGTATAGCCCACAACTCCTGTGTCTTGACTGCCATAGCAAATACACATATTTGCTATGTCCTTCAGGTATCTCATGATACCCTTTACGGCATCCTAATGCTTTTTGCTAGGTGTAGCCATATAATGTGCCACAACACCAACTGCAAAGGCAATATCTGGACAACTGGCTATCATGGCATACATCAAACTGCCCACTACTAATGCATAAGGGATCTTGATCATCTCGGCCCTCTGCTCATTTGTCTATAGACAATCAGTCTGTGAAACCTTCACATAAGAAGGTAATGGATAGCCAATAGGCTTTACGTCTTGCATGCGGAAACACTCGACTTTATGAATGTACTCCCTCTGTGAGAGGTAGAGTAGTCCTTAATGCATGTCGTGCTTAATGCACATACCAAGAATGTGAGAGGCTTGTCCCAAATCCTTCATCTCAATGCTCTTCTTTAGCTGAGATTTAAGAGCATCCAACTCATCATGAGCTTTCCCTGCTATCAACATATCATCCACATAAAGTACCAAAATAAGCAATGAGCCATCTCGGGCTTTCTTTGTGTAAAGACATGGATCCATAGCACTTCTATTGTAGTCTTGTGACTGCATAAAGGCATTAAACTTATGATACCACTCCCTAGGTGCCTACTTCAAGCCATAAAGACTTTTCTTCAACTTGCACACTAGGTGCTCCCTGCCAGGCTCTACAAAGCCCTTAGGTTGCTCCATGTATATCTCATCATGCAAATCCCCATGCAAGAATGCTGACTTGACATCCATCTGGTACAAGTCTAAGACAAGCTGTGCGACTAAGGCCAAAACCAAGCGTAGGGTGGTCATCTTGACCACAAGAGAAAAAACTCCATCAAAGTCAATTCCATACTCCTATTTAAAACCCTTAGCGACAAGTCTTGCCTTATAAACTGGCTTGGGGTTTCCAGGGGTACTTTTCAGCTTGTACACCCATTTACATGGCAAAGCCTTCTTGCCTTGAGGCATTGCAACCAAATCCCAAGTCATATTCTTATGCAGGGAGTCTATCTCAGACTGCATAGCCCTCTCCCAAGAGTGACTGTCACCCCTGCACATAGCCTCACCATAGGTGAGAGGCTCTCCTGCATATGTAACCAAGACATAATGCATCAAAGGCTCAAATCTATCAGATGGACGTCTATCTCTAGTAGACCCCGTCTCATGGCAAGCTCTAAGGCCGGTCCAACACCTTGGCCATGTGTACCAACTGCTACTGCAGGCTATCCAACTAGTTGTGTAGGAGGAAGTGGCTCCTCCTGAAATATAGCCCTGCGTATCTCTACCACCTTCTCAGGTTGCCTATGCATCTTGTCTTCATGGAAGACTACATCATGGCTGCGGATGACTTTTCGCGCTTGTGTTTGGGCACATGGCAGAATGCCTCACATCCAAAGACACGTAGATGCGTACACACTCCTGGATGGTTCTATTCATCCGCTCAGCCAAACCATTCTGGGGTGGGGTATAGGGGGCGGTCAATTGACGCTTAATACCCCTCTCGTCACATAGTTGCTCAAAAGCACGTGACACATATTCTCCCCCATTGTCAGTCCTAAGGCATTTCAACCTATGCCTAGTTTGGTTTTCAACAAATGCAAGCCATCTCTGAAGTACAGCCAAGACATTAAACTTAAGCTTAATGGGGTAAGCCTTGATTTTACATAAAAAATCGTCAATGAACGTCACAAAATAATTTGCACCACCCATAGACTGACACGACATGGGCCCACAAACATCTAAATGTACCAATGCCAGGGGCTCACTCATGCGTGTCCTACCAGACTTCTTATGTGTATTCCTAGTCTGTCTGCCACCATAAAGACAATGCTCACATGAATCAAAACATGCGTAGTCAAGGGGTGGTAAGTACTACAAACCAGAAAGCATTTTCATTCCCTTCAAGGACATATGGCCCAAATGGGCATACCAAAGAGATACATATGGGATGGAACCCACTAACAAAACATGGTCAATAGAGGATCCATCAACTACTACAAGAGGATAGAGGCTGCCAGCTTTGGCACCTCTAGCAAGCAAAAGTCTGCCACGGGTGATCTTCCAAGCAGAACCCCCAAATGAAACAAGAAACCCAGCATCATCAAGCTGCCCTGTAGACATAAGGCTACGTGTAAGAGTAGGTACATGACGTACATCTTGTAACAGAAAAGTACTACTAATAGAGAACTGCAGCTGTACATCCCCAATGCCAACAATAGCAAGTGACCTGTCATCACCCAAGCGAACTGAATGAGAGACAGTGCGGTAGGAGTGGAACCACTGACGGCATGGCGTAACATGAAATGAAGCACGAGAATCCAAAAGCCAACACTACGCATATATAGAGTGAACATCGGTCAATGATGTAGCACTACAAGAACTAGCTGCAAGTATGTACTCCTCATCGGAGTCATCAGTTTTCATGACATTTATCTCCTTGATTTTCACACTAGATTTCGTAGGCATAATGCTGCTATCAGAGGACTTTTCGTGTACTTTGTCTTTCCCCTTCTCTTTGCACTTCTCATTGCGCAACTCATGACACTGTGGGCGTATATGACCCTTTTTGCCACAATGATGACTTGTCACATTAGCATTTCTCCCAGAGAGTTGCTGTGTGACTTACCACACGACTTAGACATAGACTTCTGCAAGTCTCTGCCATGGCCATTCCCACGGTCATTCTTGCCATTACCATCTCTACCTCTAATAGTCAAAGCATGCGACACACGAGAGGCATCCAAGTTCTTATCGTTGATCTCTTCCTGTAGAAGAGCACTTAGAACATTAGCCAATGTTCAAAATAGTAGCAGGAGCACATAAGGCAGTGCGGAATACATCCCGTGACTCACTTAGAGTCCCAAGCAAAAACAATGGAGTAACCTCATCATTAAAGGTAATACCCTGCAAAGTCAACTTCTTGAGAATAGCATGAAACTGGCTCAAATGAGTAGACATTGTCATATTCTCCTTCATGAGCATGTGCATAAGCTACTTCAACCAATACATCTGACTTGCTGGACTTTTCTTGTCATAGAGGTTCTTAATTTTATCCCAAAGCTGCCAAGCACTCTGTGCTTCCTCAACCACACTGTAATGCACCTGTTCAGTGAGAGACAAGATGAGAGTGGACTTGCATAACTCATCCAGCTCATTCCATTCGTCATCAGTCATAGTTTCAGGCTGCTTGCCATGTGTTAACTGGTAGATGAACAAGGTGGAAAATTTGGAAAATCTAAAGAAGAAGATAAAGGCCAAGGCAAAAGTGAAACGGAAGACAAAGACGTGCCAAGAAAAATATGGAAGCACAAGAAGTGCAAGCACAAGTCAATACTTTTGTAAAAGAGCGCAAGCGCATCATGCTTTAATTTAAAGAGCGCCGGGGTCTCACCTGTGCAATTTATAAAGGTAGATGGGCGGTAGGAAGGAAGCTAGGAAGATATAAGAACAATGGGAAAAATGGCCCGGCCATGTAAAAAAGGGGATAAGGGGATGACCACCCAAAAGGGATTTAGGGTTTTGTATATGAAGTTGAAAAGTGAATGAGAAGCTCATTCTTGTGTGTAGCCAAAAGTGGCTTCCCTCTTCTTCTTCTTCTTCTTCTTCTTGCTTGCTTGCTTGAGCTTGTGCTTGAGAGAGGGAGTGTGAGAGTGTGAGGGAGTGAGTGTGTGAGGGTAAGGGACTGGGGAGGAGAAGCTCTCCATCTTCTCCTCTCTTATTCTCTTCTCTTCTCTTCTCTTGTCTTGCTCATGGCAATGGAGTTTGGAGTGTGGAGCTTGAGGATGGAGCTTGCTTGAAGCTTGCACTTGGATCGTGGAGCTACCGGAGTGCGTGAGAGAGGAGATAACTCGATCAGCATGGTGGTAAGCTCACTACACTCATGGATAGGTAGCGCGTCGGCTATGTGAGAGGTAGCCATTAGTGCTTGGCCTGGAATGCTTGAAGCAATAAGTGGCTCATGGGTCTTGGCGATTGAGTGAAAGCTCCCACATTTTGGTTCCATTGTCGGGACCAACGGATTCAAGCCTTGAGGACTTGCGTGCTTCGAATCGAGCATTGAAGTAGGGTTTTCCCCGAACCCGTGCTTGAGATAGATAGGTAGGAAGCGAGGGAGTTTGAAGAGGAATTCGTTTCCTTAGCAAGTAGGTTTTTGGTTTTTGGACTTGGAAAGCATAATGGAGTAGTGTAGGTATTCCCCTTACGATTTTTTCTTGCATTTAAGAAGGATAGGAGCAAAACATTGGAACACGCAATAGGGTTTTCTGTTGTTGTATAACAGGTTGAAACAGGGAAAAGAAGGGCAAAAAATGAATTTTTGGGTTAAATGTTGGTGAAGGGAGTAAGACTAAGATGAGTGTAGGCTTGGGTAGGGTGATAAGGGGCCAAGAGTGGCAAGAAAGGCCACATTTTGCATTGCAGGGTTTTAGGAGAGCAGGAGAGAGGGAGAGAGCTTCATCGCATGGACCTATTTCGATTTGGTCATCTAGGAGTTATTTGACCAGCCCAAGTAATTCCACACCTTCCCCTACATGAGTAGCTTGGATCTTGAGGTGGTCAGCAGGTAGGAAGGCCTCGATCGCTCCGGTGTGAAGAATTCCTTGAAGTTCGACAAAAATCGCATCGCGCTCAGCCCATCCGAGTGATGACGATTCTAGGTCGAGTCCCAGAATCGGCCCTCGGACTGCTCAACCACTCAGCCCTCGGACCACTCAGCCATTTGGCCCTCGGACCACTCAACCATTTAGCCCTCGACCAACTACACTTGAATGCCCTTCACTTGGCCCATCCAAGTGAAGCATTCAGACCAACTTTGAAATTCAACCCTCGGCCATGTCGACTCGACCCAATCCCACTTGAACAAGTTGACATTCAGCTTGGCTGAATTCACCATTCGACCCTCGGCCCACTTGATTCGGCCCACCTGACTCGGCCCTTAGTCCACTCGGCCACTCGGCCCTCTGACAACCACACTCAGACTGGCCGAATTTGATATTCGGTCCTTTCTCATTCAGCCCTCGGCCATTCGAACGGGCCAAATCGAGCATTCAGCCCTTGCAATTCGGACCTGTTGGGCCGAATTTTGATTTTTTCAAATTTTAACCTGTAGACCCTGAAATTGACCGAGAGACCATATAGAGCCGAAAGCACATCATAGACCTATTACTAGGCTGAAATCTAGAGCAAGTAGTTCAAAACTTGGCTACAAACCGTCCTTCAAATCACGCATGGTGTTTTTCGTAAAACAGCCCTACGGGTCGGGGGGGACTGCCTCTCTCGGACCCCCGCGGAGGGGGCAGAGCCTCCTCTGCACCTCCCCCAAGTAGGTTGGAGAGAAAATATGCGCCGTGATAGGTCCTTCAAATTAGATCCTAGTGTAGTCATGGTTCTACACAAGCATGGATTTGCACCTGCAAAAGAGCAACCAAAATCCCGTACCTGAACAAAGACAAAAAGAGACCCTAGAACCTCAATGGGCCAACCTGGCCAATAAGGGAAAAAAGGCCACACTGCAAAAACACGTATGTGTTGCATTCGGACTACATCTAGTTAAAGCAGAAATCAACAACGTCAAGCTACGACTGCGAGGATGACTAGATATGATAGTCCTGACGATAGATGCACGTTGAATAGCACTGCATAGACGATCCAAGACAACAGTGGAGAATCCACATTTGGTCATGCAATCGGGGACTCAAGGGCATTTATCAAAAGGCTTAAATTCATAAGCTGAGACCCAGAAGATGAAGACATAGTGCCACCTACTTCTCTTAGGGTCAAACTCACCGCAAAAAGAGAGCATATTGTCGATGCTCTCATCGATGAAGGGGCAGATTTTAATATCTTGACCTATGAAGCATGGACTCTGCTAGGCCAACCAAAGCTCACACTGACTAATGCAACTATTAGTCCATATGGGGGACACCCACAAGCACTCATAGGAAAGTGCAAAATTCTTGTAACTATTGAAATTGAAAGCTTGCATATCCTATTCCATGTTCCTCCAAATAGTGCTAGTTGTGGAAAGGAAACCCTCCTTGGACGACCCTTCAAAAGGGCAACCAAGTGTGAGGCCGACTATATCACACAGAGGATACACTTGACACTACCGGGTGTGAGAATAATCACAACCTTTAGTAAGGGTAACCTCATCAAACCTCGAGGGAAAGACAATGAACATTCCGACATGCCAAGCAAGCCTAGTGATGAGAGCAAGGACCTGTCGAAAGAGTTGATACAAGCACAGGTTGAACAAGGAGAACCAGTGAATGAGGCCATGCTTGAAACAAGGAGGTCGGGAGCCAATGCCAAGGACAGGCTTTGGACTTACAAATATCGTAGAAGACCACAAAAGAAGCCCAAGCCTTATAGACGAAGGCATCGATGGAGAGCCAGTACAACGCCAAGATGGATATCCAAAGCCTTGCTACGTGCTCAAGGGTATTACGCAAGTAACCGATGGATTTGGATATCAAAACCCCCTACTAAACCCCCTCTATCAGCTGAAGGCCAAATCGTATCAAGAGCAAAGAAGCATAGGAGGAAATCTAAATGAAAAACCGTCTCAAGTAAAAAACATTGGGGCAACCGAGTCCCTCACGATCGAAATCAAGAAACCAAATGGGACTATTCAAAGGGTAGAGCCTCAGCCTAGCATGCTTAATAAGTAGATGTCAGATGTAACCATTGAGTGGAAAAAGGGCAAAGGAATATAAGCAAAATTTACGCGCGAGTTGCTGCACAAAGACCACGAGTGCTCAAGGAGCCTTTGATTTCGCAAGAGGATAACATGCATCATAGCCACAACATTGCTCATGGCAAAGTTAAATTCTCAACAAAGCAAATGGCAAAATCATCTAATAGCCACGAGTAAGTGTTCCAGCCAGTGTCAAAGCCACTTAGGAGTCCCAAGTCTCCTATACCCTCTTTCCCAAAATGGACACAAGAAGCACAATAGCAATCGTTAAGTGCAGCTACTCAATCCCAATCTCTATCTCCATCTAAGCTTCCAAATGTCCAAGAGGTGGGACATGATACCACCCGTAGCTCTCAGCCCAAGGATATGCCTATGTAATCTAATGTGACTAGATCAACCGAGGCTCGATTTGCATAAGTAAATGCTCAAAGGGCAACAAAAGACACACCCACTTCCGATCTGCCTGAGGACCTAACACCGCAATCTACTAACAGTAGCTAGTCCACTAAACTAGTCGTTACTACTTCCAATCAGGAATCACAACAGTCATAGCCTTTGTCCGTGACGATGCCCCTTGCGGAACATGTCCTTAGCCATTCACCTATGAAAGAGGTGTTGCAACCAACATCTTTGACACGCTTGGCACTGCCAAAGCACCTGAAGCCTAGGTTTGAGGAGAGACCTCTCAAAGATGTGGCCAAGGAGATGGCGCATCCGACCAATCAACCTAGCAAGGCTGTTCAACAGGTCACAGCTGATTCCCATGAGAGCACAGCAGAGAGAGAGAGAGTGCTAAGGCTCAACTAAGCACATCAACAATTGACCTAGTTCAGGGTCCTGGGTCCTTAATGGAGACACCGAAATTGCCCAAAAAAAAGAGGACAAAACAACGAAAACAACAATGGAAGTTGCAAGCGGTTGTAGACCCCAAGAAGATTGAGACCAAGAGTGCCAAAGAGCTAAGAAATAAAACATCAAGCCCATCCACCAAAATGAACCCATTGATGTCTCTCCTAATAGTGGTGAAACATCAGACACATCCGTGTGCTCTGAGAAATCAAAGCAACTATTACCATCAATGGTTGCTTGCAACACTCAATCCACCGACAACAGAACTCACATTGACCAATCAAGAGTGGATACAACACTGTCACAACAGGGTGACAAGACTATACCAATCACATCTGAGGAGAATCATGACATAATAGCAGCAAAACCTCAGGAAAAATCCACAAACCCTGAGAGCATAAGCAATCCTAGCGTTGACCAATCTTGCTCATCTAGGCATGATCCCCCAGCTATGCTAAAGCCTAGGGAAACCCTAAGAACCTTGCATGAGATAGCAATCGAGCAAGCCATCATTGAACATAGAAGTGTCGCAAAATGCTTAATTGGGTTGGATGCTAAGCTCAAAGTGTTTGCATGTATCTATGTCCTTGCAGACATGGGCGCATTCCCTAAGGAGCAGCTTAAAGAATACTTGCCATTTTCCCTATCCTAGGAAGGGCAAGAACATCTTGACGAGCACTATGACAAACTTCTGTATGAACGCATGCAACTCACCTCTAACGAGCAAGGTGACGAACTACGCTTAACTGTAACATTCAATGATGTGCTCTACAACCAAATCTCTTAAAGATAGAGCAACTAAAGCGACAATTAGAGGGTGGAAGACAATTTGAAAAATGTTGGTTTGAAAACCATGTTGCAATGGCCAAACTAGGAGCCCAAATTATGACAGTCTCAGAGGAGTGATTGGCCAAATGGCAGTCTCAAAGAGACCCAACCTATGTGGCACCAACTTTTCTTCGAGTGTGCTGATTGCCATTCGGGGTACGGTCTTAGCTGGAACTAGCCAAGAGAACTCTCTGGCTAATAAGGTTCTCACTGAGGAGGAGTTACATGTTGCCAATAGACTCGGACAAGGTACCATGCTACTCGATGTTGCAAAATATCTATCATTATTGAGTAGGCTGCCATGAGTACTGGATGCGTGTGCCACACTTTAGTACAATCTTGAGTTCTACAATTGGTTTTTATCCTCATGAAATGACATGGACTCATGAATATATACATAAATAAACAATGAGTTTTGTGACCCTATACAGATGATATCAACACACATAAGCAATGATAGACAAGCGCAGGGAGAAGAGTTAGGTTTGATAGGCTAAGCTCCTCAAGTTCTCCTCTCACCACACATCTAGAAGTCGTGTGACCATTCCCGCCTCTAGGTGGAGGACATGCAACCCTCATTACCACCATAGGAATCCCTGACCAACATCTGTGACAGCGTAGATGGGGTGTCGTCCCCTTCTATACACCTTTCCCCTTTCTAGTCTATCTTTTCGGGGACGAGCCTTGCTCCACTCCGTGACAACCAGTCTACACAACTTAGCATAAGCCAAGATCTGCTATAGCTGGAATATGCTTCGTAGTCGAAGCAGGATGAATATCATCACTGGGGCCGTCCCTTTATAACAAATACTGCATGCCTCACCTCACCCCTCCTTGTCATATGTGCTTGATAACCCACTGTATAATCCCTTTCATGTGAATAGTTTTATCCTGCCTCAAGGCCTAACCCTTGGTTCGCATTTTGCAAGTTCCCCTATGGTAGCAGTCATGGACCACATAGTGCAACTGGCCTGCAAGGAAGCTCTTTGCCGTCGGAGGGAGCATAAGGCACTAGTGCCCCCACCAGAACGCTATGTGTCTACTCTAAAGAGGTACACGGTGAAAAGAGGCCCCAAATGATACCACCCAGGATGTAGGCCGAAAACTCCCCAAGACAAGAGGACGAGGGCTCAAGGGAGCACACGGGGAGTGGCAACATCGGCCATGTAGGCCCCCACCAGATGCTCGGGCACCAGGTACTCGAAAGAGGAGAGAGCAGCTTGAGACAAGTAGGAATTTGATGCATTGTTCAAAAGTATTTTTGAAACAGTTGCAGCCAGGGACTACACCATTCAGGTCTCGGCCAATATCTCCTTACCCAGCCTCATAGGAGCCCCTCACCAGCACAGCCCCAGTCGCCCGACCACCCGGACTCACCCTGCCTCGTATAAATAGAGTAGCCCCTACGTTGTATAAGATGCTTAACAAAGGCCATCCTGCCATAACTTTTTGTCTTTAAATGGTTAAAGGGACAAGCTCCTCACATGTATACACTTTCCTTACCTACCGCTAATATATGCCACGTCTTTAACAAGCACTGGAATATGCATCGCAGTCAGCATCATAGGATTTTGATAAAGTAATATATTGACATGATTGCATCTATTCATTGTACTTGATGCATGCGGCTTCCATATACTCTCATGAAGTGACAAGTGGATGTAGGACGATGCAGGTCTTTGTGCGAAAGTGTTCAATGGCCAAGTCACCGCAAGACCACCAACCTCACAAAGAGCCGCGACAAAGTCGCGCTACTGAAAGCGAAAATCACCCTTGCCGATCGCCCACATCGCATGGCCCAAAGCATGATCATAACCACTTTCTCTTTTTGGGTCAAGCTCTACATTTGGCTCAAGGCAGCTGTTATCTCAATTGTACCAACATTGCACATTCCCCCGGGGAGTCCACCTATTTATATAACATGCGTTCAAAGGATATTAGGAAATATCCTTTCTTTACATGCTATAAGGCCTTAAAATGATCTCTTTTACTTTACTAAACTTACAAATTTTTTTCAAATTGTAATTTAAAAATCCATTTTTAAATATAATCATGTAACTTTTACTAAATATAATACCTTTTCTTTTGAACTCACGTGGTATCTTACATGTTCTATAAGGTGGACTCCTCGGACACGTTCCAAAGAGGGTTGCAAAATCTCAAGTGTATCTCCCCATCTCAACAACTGCTTCTCTAAACAACGAGGCTAGGGCATAATCATCGCTGTAATATCCATTTTTCGAGCCTTCGAAGCTCGACATTTCCCAACCCATTGAAAGGTTGATAACCTCAACATATTGCAATGGTTGTACTCAAGCAAGTCCAAAAAAAAAAAGAAAAGAAGAAAAGAAAATAAAAGAAACGAGAAGCTCAGAAGCATCCACGATCACAACACAGTACCTAGGGTTTCTCAAAATAGGTATGTCCAGTGACCTTGGTTGGCTGGCTTCGTCCCTAGTCCCCTAGCCCTCTAGCATCACCCACAATCGTTCAGGGCACATCAAGGGCAGGACATACCTAGGGAGCTTGTCTTGCCGTGCAGTCACAATGCAAAGGATGTCTCATACACCTTCACATGTACTTCTTCTCAACACGAACAACTTTGCTTCATCCACACATTGTTACGAGAAACCAGCCCGCGGTCTTCTAACTACGTAATATCTAAGTATGCACAAGCACTCACATAATATCTGCACTGAAATATATACACAGTTTGGGTCCTGAAGTGTAGGACAATACTCTGAGCTTACTTCGATTTTGACCTATCTTCCAAAATAATTGAACTACATCTTGTGCACGATAAAGAAGACTAGCACTACCCCGAGGGAGACACCACATATGAGAGGTTTTCAATTGTAAGTATTGAAGGCTCCAACGAAAGTGTTGTTTGCTCTTCATCAACACTCAACTCTGAGTTCTTATCCCTTATCATCCTGTAAGCCTGCCAAGAATTTTCATGTGCAGAATCCCCAAAAACCAATACCTGTGTCAGCCCAGCACAATTTCTAACAGCAAACAGCCCTAATCCCAACTCCCACCACCCTACCACCAATACTCCACGCCAACAATGTGGCCCCAAAAACCTTCATCTGCCCACCACCAGAAACCCTCTAAGGCAACCACAGACGTCCTTGCCAACCATGTCTTTGATGCATGCTAAAGCCTACTACCTACGACGGTGAGTACCATGGGACTGGCACTCATCTAGGAGGGGGTAATGTTAACCATCAGATGAACAAGGTGAAAAATCTAGAAAATATAAAGAAGAAGACAAAGGCCAAGGCAAAAGTGAAACGGAAGATGAAGGCACGCCAAGAAAAATAAGGAAGCACAAGAAGTGTAGAAAAGTCCTAAATAAAGGAAAAAGGCGCACAAGAAAAAGCGCAAGTCAATACTTTTGTAAAAGAGTGCAAGCGCATCATGGTTTAATTTAAAGAGCATTGGGCTCTCACCCATGCAATTTGTAAAGGTAGATGAGCGGTAGGAAGGAAGCTAGGAAGATATAAGGACAATGGGAAAAAGGGCCTAGGCCACGACCAGCCATGTAAAAAAGGGGATAAGGGGATGACCGCCCAAAAGGGGTTTAGGGTTTTGTATATAAAGTTGAAAAGTGAATGAGAAGCTCATTCTTGTGTGTAGCCAAAAGTGGCTCCCCTCTTCTTCTTCTTGCTTGCTTGCTTGAGCTTGTGCTTGAGAGAGGGAGTGTGAGAGTGTGAGGGAGTGAGTGTGTGAGGGTGAGGGACTCGGGAGGAGAAACTCTCCATCTTCTCCTCTCTTCTCTTCTCTTGTCTTGCTCGCGACAATGGAGCTTGGATCGTGGAGCTTGAGGATGGAGCTTGCTTGAAGCTTGCACTTGGATCGTGGAGCTACCGAAGTGCAGGAGAGGAGGTAACTTGATCGGCATGGAGGTAAGCTCACTACACTCATGGATAGGTAGTGCATCGGCTATGTGAGAGGTAGCCATTAGTGCTCGGCTTAGAATGCTTAAAGCAATAAGCGGTCCGTGGGTCTTGGCAGTTGAGCAAAAGCTCCCATACCATGCATCCTTAGTGGCTTTATCTGTGATTTTTGCACCAATACCTACCAAACTTGGCTCTTCCAATAGGCATACTTCATACCATAAATCTTATGATGTTGAAGATAGTACTGTCAGTGCAAGAAGAACCCATAATGCAGGCCAAAACAATGCAGACAGTTCAAAACTGCTTACTATTTTTTGTTGTAAACAACCAAAAATACTACCAAAACCAAGGCAAAATGACCACAAATTGATAGCTAATGATGCTACACACCAAGTACCATCAAAAGTACATAAAATTAGGATGATTCAACATGGAAATTCCACATCAGTCCATACATAACTGCTTGCTGTAATAAATTACAACCATGTACAATGAGAGCAAACTGTAGGCAAAATCAATGCACTAAGTCAGCCTCTGACTATCAAAGCATAATCAGCATCAAGTGGGCATAAATAAGCATATGACAATCATATGGACATCAAGCAAACATCCAAGCATGTCAAAAAAATCCCCCCTGTGTAATAGGGCAAAGTGTACACAACAATGGCAAGACCTGACACAAAGAGGTGTATGCTTAGGAAGTGCGAAGCCCAAATCAGCCCAAGTACATGTATGCGGACCATGACATATCAACCATGCAACATCCAAGTGAAGAAGACCCCAGTCTCAGAAGACTCAAAGCTCAATAGCATAATCCACCTACTCAATGTTTGTCAAACATCCAACGATGCTCCCACCAGCACAAAAGCCATATGGATGAAGTGAAGAAGCTCAAGAAGGGCATATGAGAGCACTAGTGATGAAAGATCCAAGACCACACATCAATAAGACATCATGAGCATATAGGCTCTGTAGCCTCCAATTAGAGCATCCATAGACATAAACTCTATCCCAAATACAACTCTGGCAAGCCAAGAAATATCCCAAGTTCTCGGAAGCCAGATGCAAGCCAAGTCAAGGCACTAGTAGCAATCGGCTCCAAACAATGTAAGTAGCATGTAGTAATGGCATAGGCACTAGTAGCAATCGGCTCCAAACAATGTAAGTAGCATGTAGTAGTGGCATAGGCCAAGCATGTCAAGACCGGTTAGACATAGGTAACATACATGCCATATGTACATCCAAGATGGAGCATCAAATGCATTCCAAAGTTGAGCTCAAGCTCAAATGAAGATCAAAAACCAAAGACAAGCTCGATGTCGTACCTCGAAGGTCAATACTTCATTGCATATCCCAAAGACATAGCCCCAAACAAGTAGGCATAACCAAATTGGAGGTAAAATAACATGTTAACCAAGGTAGCATAAATCCCAACCAACAACGAAATGTACGCATTCAAATCAAGGCTCAATAGCTCTCAAATAGCATATCTGGGCATAAACCATGATGACTAAGCATCAATACATCCAATAGGACACCCGAATGTCAACAAAGAGCATTATGCATAAGACGTCCTTGATAAAACCTTGCTGCCCAAACAATGTACAAAAGTAAATCCCTGCATAAATTGAGGTATGGAAGTTCAGATCAAGTCCCAAAGCATCTCCAAACATTGGGCAAACATCCCCAAAGTAACTGGCATCAAATACCAAGCCTCGGGAGCATCGCATAAGCTAAGAGCATGACATTTTCTTGCTGTAAATCAACTCAGATCTGTTGTAGAAAATTTTGTGATCACAATTTGGTAGATTTGACATCGCTATCGCGTTTGGACCATTCCAAATCCCAAAGTTAGACTCTTACCTTGCCTAAATCAGGTTCCCGATGCCTGAGATATGAGAAAAAATGGGATTTTTGAGCCAAATTTTGAAATAGACGCAAAAAAAAGGTGAGTTGACTGTGGGGTCTGCTAGTTATGCTGAGGATAAGGGGGCAAATGGGAGCATAAAAGATGCCCAATGAAGCCAAGGAACACCTACAAAGAGCTTATGAGGGCCAGTGAGAGGCGGGAGATGAAATCTTACCTCAGGGGGAAGAAGCCATGGTTAGCATTGAAGCTCCAAGCTCTAGGTCTTCAATCTGGGCTGAAGTAATGCTGGGCCAAGCTCCATAATCAAGCTCTAATCCAAAGCTCTGATACTGGTTGAAAGGTGAGAAGGATCGAAGCTTGCTTGGAAGTGAGCTATGGCAGAGAGCAAAAGCAAGAAGAGAGAGAGACACAAATGGGAACTTCAATATTCACAATGTGTGATCGGGGCTTCCTTTATTCAAACTGCCACTAAAAGAATAAAGAATAAAGTGACAGTGACGAGCGCCCACCACTTCCAGCGTGTAATGACGGGTACTATCAATGTAGTAATACATGGGCGGCTAGGCAGAAGCGCCTTTATCCCCAACACCCTCAAGCCCTCCTCCTCCACCTATTGCTCTAAATGTCCTAAGTCTACCTCCTCCACTTATTGCAAACCCTTCTCCACCTCTGTTTCTTGCAAGATCTCCTCCTCTACTTGTTCTAAGCCCTCCTCCTCCAAGCTTGGGATATTGCTTTTCTCCTACACTTCGACTCTCCAAGGCACCACATGGATAACATATCCTTAGTGAGATTGTTGTGGATCAACGTAGAAGATCACCTACATGGGACAGTCAAGAATTGGTCATAATCAAGCATCGCTCATGACCTTCAGAGCTAAAAAAGGAGCTCTCATCTACTTGCAGTGTTTCAACAAAACAAATGTGTCTTGGAGATCATTGACTTCTTCTTTGAATCTACCTCCAAGAATCTAGACAATTGTCATTGAACAATGACCCATGTTCCTTCCAAAATAACTCTAAACCCCTACACATCACTTTTCAATGAGTTGGGTTCCATTCTTACTATAGAGATACTTAAAAACAAAGAACCAAAGCATGTAACAAACAAGGTTGCGTTGCTTGTTCTAGTGTGAGCAAGGCATAATCCTTAATTGTTTGCTAGTCTTGGTTCTTATTTTTGACGAGACATTGGGACATGCTTTATATCTTGGGTGCTTGGTCTTATTATGGAATACAACAATCTTAAAGATGAATCATTAGGGAAAACTATATTAGTTCATCAATGTTTGTTAGTCATTAGTTTAAACATGTGTTTCGATATCATGCTTATTGCTTGCAAGGTGTATTTAATTACATCATTTCATTTGCAAATGTTAGGCCTTGAATTGCATTATATTCAAAGCTTATATGCATATAAGCATATTTACTTATGCAATATAAGTATGTGTACATACATGTGTTACTACATGTTTGGAAGGTATTAAAACTACCAAATTGCTATTGCATGGTTACTTACTTGTGTATTTCATGATCCATTCATGTCACATGCATTAGATGTTTATCAACATTGGATAAAAGATTCAAAATCAAATCATGTTACATATGCAAAACATTGATTAATTACAATTCACTTCAATGAGAAAATGAGCAATGTGTATATATAGCTATTGAAATGATGTATTAAAAGCACACATGTGTGAGTGTATATATTTTTAGTTTCACTTGCACTTAGTTTCATATACTTATGGTTTAAAATTTAGAAGATTGTTAACATGAAAATTATATAATTTTCATGTTAAGTGATATTATGAACACTTAGTGTGGCCTATAGCATTATACATTAGTGATCAATAATCACTTACTTGTTAGCTCCATGTGCATTGTAGTGTTTGAGAATATGAGAGCATCAATTCACAAGCTTTCAAAGATGATCGATGCTTCTTCCTCTGATTAGCATAATGTAAAATTAGGTCCTAGATCTAAAAAGAAGTCACAGGGGATAGAATGGCAATTTGCAAAAGACTTATTAGATGGGTAGTATGATATAATTCGGGAAGATGCTCCTCTAAGAACAAAGCAAGCACCCGTTAAACCTCCCTCCATGAGGGTTTTCACATGAAACTCTTAGAGGAAGCACAAATGACATTGGCTAAGGCTATCTTCTTTTAGGGCCATGTAATGACAATAGTGGAGAATAATCACTAAAAACATGCATTGAAGAAGTTTGGAAAGTTTGGAGTTAGCTTTTCCCTTGTATCTTATCACTCAATGTGGCATGATGTTCTTACTATTGGGGGTAAAGGTGCTTGGGCTTATGCCACCAGTGTAATCACCACATTGATAGTACCTGCACACCTGTACACTATAAGTGGTGGGTGCCCATCATGACCACTTCATCTTTTATTATTTTCATGACTAATAGAATAAGGGAGGTTGATCAGACATTGTGACTGTTGGAGTTCCCACATTTTGAGTCTCTCTCTCTTGCACCATCTACCATAGCTCACACACAACCTCCCACTTAAAGGTGGGAATGTGCCCCTAGTGAGGAGAAAAATAGAAAAAGTGACAAAGTACAAATGTACATAAGTACAATAGGATGTGAAAAGATGTCATCTCATCCAACGTCCATCAACTTTCTAAGGAAGGCAAAGTGCTCCGTTAAGAGACTTTTAGTGAGCAGATTCGCAGGATTTTTGTCGGTTGAGATCTTGACAAGCTCAACAAACTTGTCCTCAATGACCTCTCGAATAAAGTGGTAACGCACCTCAATGTGCTTCATCTTCACATGGAAGACTGGATTGTTGGCCAACTAAATAGCACTCATAGAATCCGAATGCAGTGTAGGGACCACATCAGTGATGCCAAGGTCTCCCACCAGACGGCCTAACCAAAGAGCTGCCTTGCAAGCCTTAGTGGATGCAGCATACTCTGCCTTTGTACTAGAGAAGGATGTGCATTTTTGCACCCTGGACATCCAAGAAATAGCACCTCTAGCAAAGGTGAAAACACAGTCAGACTCGGGGAAGTTACTATATATATATATCCTCTACATCACATGCATTCAAGGCCTATTTATAAATATCATTATCTCTACATTTTTCATGAATAAAACATAACCCTTTTCTATTCAATCTATAAATAACCCCTTTATATTACACCCTTCTGTATGTTAAAAATGTATAAAATTGGTATTGTAAAAATACCTTATTTTGAGCCCATGTGATGCACACATATATTCATGAGTAACTTACTCGAGTAGCCAGAGATAGACTTCCTATTGTCTGCATGTCTTGCATAATCAGAGTTAGTGTATTCTACAACTCTCGTATCCTGGCCACCATAATAGATGAATATAGCTGTTGGGCCTTTCAGGTACCTCATGATACCCTTGACGACATCCCAATGTCATCGGCCAGGTGTAGCCATATAACATGTCACAACTCCCACTACAAATGCTATGTCAAAGTGAGTGACCATCATGGCATACATCAAACTACCTACTGCAGATGAATAATGGATCTTGACCATCTTTTCCTCATCACTGTGGACAATTGGCATGACTAACCTTCACATGAGAAGGTAAAGGGAATCCAATAGGCTTAAGATCCTGTAGATGAAACCACTCAAGGACCTTCTAGATGTACTCCTTTTGTGACAAGTAAAGGAGTACCTTAGAGCGATCGTGCGTAATCCCAAGAATATGTGAGGCTTGTCCCATGTCCTTCATCTCAAAGCTCTTCTTGAGCTAACATTTCAAGGCATCCAACTCATCATGAGCACTCCTAGCAATCAACATATCATCCACATAGAGGATCAAAATGATAATGTTGTCATCACAAGCATTTTTCATGTATAAACATGGATCCATATCACTACAAAAATATCCATGTGAATGCATAAAATTATCAAACTTGTGGTACCATTCCTTAGGTACATGTTTAAGGCCATAAAGACTCTTTCTCAACTAGAACACTAGTTGGTCCCTGCTAGGTTCTGCAAATCCCTTAGGTTGCTCCATCTAAATCTCATCATGCAAGTCCCCACGAAGAAAAGCCATCTTGACATCCATTTGATAAAGATCCAAGTCAAGCCGAGCAACCAAAGCTAGTACCAAATGTACGGTAGTCATCTTCACAACAGGAGAAAAGACTTCATCAAAGTCCACACCATGCTTCTGCTTGAAATCCTTAGCAACCAATCTAGCCTTGTATGCTGGCTTGGGGCATCTAGAGATACTTTTCAACTTGTACACCACCTTGCATGGCAAAGTACACTTTCCACTAAGCACAAAGCAACCAAATCCCACATATGATTTTTATGTAGTGAGTCATACTCTGACTACATGGCTCTCTCCCAAGAGTGACTATCACCTCTACGCATGAACTCATCATAAGTAAGAGGCTCACTAGCATTTGTCACTATAACATAATCTATAGAGGTCTCAAATCGTGTAGGATGTTATCTATCTCTAGTAGACCACCTCAAAATAGGTTGGGGAGCTTGGACATCCTGTGGAGCATTAGGAACTCGAGCCACTAGAGTATCAGCCACTATTGTAGGCTATCTAGATGGTTGTACAGTAGGAGGCTCCTCTTGAAATATCACCGTGTGTACCTAACAACATGCTCATGCTAGTTATGTATTTTCTCCTCATGGGAAACAACATCATGGTTGTGGATAACCTTTCGAGCCTGTGGATCCCATAGGTGATAGCCCATCTCACCTACATCTTCATAGCCAAGAAAGATGCATTTTCTAGACTTAAGATCCAGCTTATTGTGCTTGTCCTTAAGAACATGGCAGAAAGCCTCACAACCAAAGACACGCAAATGAGCATATGAGGGAGGTTTTCCATACCATACCTTATTTGCAACCTGATAGTCAAGAGCAGTTCATGGGGATTGATTTATCAAGCGTATGGCAGTAGTAACTACCTTAGTCCAAAAAATGTTGTGGTAAGCCTAGTTAAGCATGCTACAAACTTGCTCTTGAATTGTCCTATTTATGGCCTCAGCTATACCCTTCTGGGCTGGGATGTACGGGGTAGTGATCAATTGATGCTTAAAACCCCTTTCGTCACAAAATTGCTTAAAGGCTTTATAGACATACTCACCCCCATTATCTGACCTTATGCATTTTAGTCTATACCTAGATTGGTTCTCAACTAAAGCAAGCCAATGATGAAATGTAGCCAAGACTTTTGTTTTCTGCTTAATAGGATATGCCCAGACCTTGTGTATATAGTCATCAATGAAGGTAACAAAATACTTCATGCAACTTAATGACTTGTAGGGCATGGAACCACATACATTCAAATGAATGAGAGCTAATGGCACATCCATGTGTATCATACCAGAATTTTTATGCATATTATGTATTTGCTTGCCATATAAACAATGACTACAAAATTGAAAGCACTTATAGTCAAGGGGCAAAAGATACTACAAACAAATAAGCATTTTCATTCCTTTCAAGGATATATACCCAAGGCAATGATGCCAAAGAGATACATGTGGAACTACATCCACTGCTAAAGCATGGTCAATTGACCTAGATACAATCAAGGGGTAGATAATATTGGACTTTAGCACCACATGCAATGATAAGATTTCTATGGGTAATCTTCTATGAGGAATCACAAAAAAAAACTACATAATTTGCATAATCCAAAGTGCCTTCTTCAGAGATAAGGCTCTTCGTGAGAGCCGGTACATGTCATACACCATGAAGAGTAAACATGTAACCTAAACCAAACTACATCTAGACATCACCAATACCAACTATCTCTAGTGCCAAGTCATTACCCAAAAGAGACATATCTAGTCAAAAACTGCAGTAGGAGTGGAACCACTCTCTATGAGGGGTCACATGAAAGGAAGCCCTTAACTCTATCAGCCAGCACTGAGTATACCCTAAAAAAGAATTAATCAGTTATGAAGCATCAAGAGAAGAAGTTGCAAGTATAAAATCATCATCAAAATCAATCTACATGATATTAATCTCTTCAATCTTAACACCTGAATTGCTAGGGACAATGCTGCGATCATCATTTTAGTAATGTACTTTACCCTTGCCCTTTTCCTTGAGCTTTTCATTGCACATTTTATGGCACTATGGCCAAATATGTCCTACTTTCCCATAGTAATGACAAGTCAATGAGGACTTACAGCCACATGACTTACTACAAGACTGTCCATGTGACCGAGAACGAGACTGTTGAGAGTCTCTCCCATGGTGGTCATTACTGATCCTACTACTATTGCCTCAAACAATCAAAGCATGAGAGGTATAGAAAGAATCAACATTCTTTCTATTAACTTCTTTATTCAAGAGTGCACCCTCTATACCCTGTAAGTCTAGTCCATTAGTAGACATATTGACACACATAGCAATATGACATGTATCCCATGATTTAGGTACACTGTAACCAAGAGGAACAAAGGGGGGAGATTGCCCTTGAATTCAATCCTTAGCAAAGATAAATGGCTTAGAATGAAACTCATTTAAGTGAGCTAACATGTAAGTGCCCTCCTTCATGCAAGGTCCATGAGTTGCTTTAGCTAATACATCTAAGAAGTGGAGCTATACTTGTCACAAACATTGCGAATCTTTTCCCAAAAGTCCCATATAGATTGCCCAATAGAGAGATAACACTATAGAACACCCACTTAGAGAGGGACAATATGATGGTGGACTTACATAGCTCATCTAATTCATCCCAATCCTCTCCATCGATATGTTCGGGCTTGAACCCTCATGTTTGAAAGGCTTAACCTGCATTTTTTGCACTAAAACTTACTAGATTTGGGCCTTCCAATAGTTGTACTTGTCGTGCCATCCAGCTTGTCA
The DNA here is from genome assembly GCF_053477565.2 of Lygodium microphyllum. Classification (NCBI taxonomy): domain Eukaryota; kingdom Viridiplantae; phylum Streptophyta; class Polypodiopsida; order Schizaeales; family Lygodiaceae; genus Lygodium; species Lygodium microphyllum. The sequence goes on from NC_141136.1 coordinate 190,009,715, forward strand.
ATTTTAAAGATAGCACTATCATTGGAACCACTATCCATGCTGAGAACAAGTGAATGCACAGAATGGAAAAACAAGTTGTTATAATAACATGCAAATAAGCCCCAAAACCACTACTAAATCAAGCTAAAAACAAGGGGTATTGACCAAGTAATGAACTATCCACAAACTCAGTGCAAAGAACTATCAAATGAAGGTGATTGCTCACATAAACAATGCAGCAAACTGCAATTACAACATGCTAAAAATAAAATACAATAGTAAGCAATCAATGCCAAAGATGGGCAATCACTGATATAAGACAAATTGCAACTACCAAGGAATGGCTCCAACTAGCAATGATGAAATATGTGATTGGCACCAAGAACTGCCAAAGAATCAGTGTGTCACATTGAGATATATCCCATAGACATAACCATCATGCATAGAGTGGGTCTCATAGGTAACAAAAGAGACCCACTAAAAGGCACAACTATCTGAGCAATGTAACAAAAGCTCAATACATAACCAATCGAGATGCATACATTATTGACAACATCATGACAGAGATAGGTGCTGGCCCAAAAATAATGTTAGATTAGCCCACTAAGCATCAACTGTGTACATAAAGCATGATAAGAGCATGTACATGTCACCAAGTCTCATGGTCTCATTGGAAGACTCTCAAACTCAACTTTGTAACCAAATGCTCAATGTAATATCCAAGTGTCAAGTAGTAGCTCTCATTGGAACAAGAGTCAAATGTTAGATGAGAAAATAAAGCTCAAAACATCATGTGGAAGGCATCCATACATCCAAGATCCAATTAGCATATATTCGGGAGGAGCATCCGACCTAAGTAACTTGCAAAGCTATTATTGGAGCATCAAATAACCATACATAATAGTGAATGACAACCGATGTCAAGATTCAAAGCTTGAATCTTAGCTCAAAAAGAAATCCGAAAGTATAACCAAGCATGTAAGTTCAATGGTATACCCTAGTATAGCATCCAAAATGCTCAGGAAGCATCTAAGAGCAATAGTCATACAAGATCTCTGATAAAATAGTATGTTGCCCTCTCATTCTAGCAATGAAACAACCTCTATAAACTGATCAAATGAGGTCAATAGAAGCCCAAGAAGCATCCAAGGCATCAAGCTGACATACAAGCATCCATGTCAAGCCTTGAGAGCATTAAATAAGTAGAGATAAGCTCAATACTTGTTATCCGCATGCAATATACATCAAACCACTATGAATACACAATCAAGAACTGATATAGGAAGGCTCAAATCCAACTCTAGGAGCTAGTAACCAATTCTAGGGTGCCGAAGGATGAATGTCCCATGAGTTAAACAAGGAGCAGAGACCAAACAAGAGGCAAGAGAAGTGCCAGATGAGGCAAAAAGTGTAATATATCCCCCCTCCCAACCTTAATTTTTTTTAAAACTTTAGTACAAAAATTTTTATCCCTCTCTCTCTCCCCGCCGACAGCACATTGACAGCACGTCGGGGAGAGAGAGAGAGGGAGTGAATTAGTGTTAGGGGGCATGCAGCCCCCTAGGTGGGAGGGGTGGCGGGCGTCTTCCCTCCCCCCTCCTCCCTAGCAAAAAAAAAAAACGGCAGGTCCTCCCCCCCCTCGTGCTTCGTTACCTCCCCCCTCCATTGCGCAGCAGTAGCCCCCCCTGGGCCTTCCGTCACAAACCTCCCCCCCTCCAGCTCGTCAGGTTGAAACCCCCCCTCCAGCTTATGGCAGGCAATGGCACCCTCCCCTGCCCCATGAACAGCGCCCCTGGCCATGAGAGAAGAGAAGAAGAAGAAGAAGAGGAAGAAGGAGGGAGAGAGGGAAGGAGAAGAAGAGAAGAAGAAGAGGAGGAGGAACACAAGGAGAAGAAGAGAGGGAAGGAGAAGAAGAGAAAAAGAAGAAGAAGAGGAAGAAGAGAGAGAGGGAGAAGAAGAGAAAAAGAAGAAGAAGAGGAAGAAGAGAGGGATGGAGAAGAAGAGAAAAAGAAGAAGAAGAGGAAAGGAGAGGGAGAGAAGAAGAGAAGGAGACGGAGAGAGAGAAGGAGAAGAAGAAGAAGAAGAGGGAGAGAGAGAGTGGGAGGAGAGAAGAAAAGAAGAAGAAGAGGGAGAGAGAGAAGGAGAAGAGGAGAAGAAGAAGAAGAAGAAGAGAGAGAGAGAGAGAGAGAGAGAGAGAGAGAGAGAGAGAGAGAGAGAGAGAGAGAGAGAGAGAGAGAGAGAGAGAGAGAGAGAGAGAGAGAGAGAGAGAGAGAGAGAGAGAGAGAGAGAGAGAGAGAGAGAGAGAGAGAGAGAGAGAGAGAGAGAGAGAGAGAGAGAGAGAGAGAGAGAGAAAGAAAGAAAGTTATATTAACGTCTTCTAAAGACCAAAACTGGCCTATGAGACAAACTGTGATACAACTGATGAGGTCCAGCTATCCAAAATAAAAGTGCTGAATGAAAAGCTAAAAACTGGAAACTGAAAATACGGTGCTGTGAGTGTGATAAGTGTCGTGTATATGTACGTGCGTATGTAGCTCTGGTACTCCAGATAATGGCTACAAGAGGGGAACAAATGTCGGCTGTGATAGGGGAACAACTGTCGGCTGTGATAAAGTGGTGTGATGTGTATATGTAACAGATGCAGGGAGATATACTATCCTGGGATGTAGTAGCAGTCGTCGAAGTTGCTAATAGCAGGTGATCCCTCCTGGATGCAGGATGTGGTACATTGGCGGTGGAGAAAGAGCAAACTGGAGATCTGAGATCCAATGTGTCAAGTGTCGTCGGATCTCAGTCTGCTGTCGATGTAGATCAAGAATCCTCTGGATCTCCTGTTGGTGTGGCTGTGGGGTCTGAAACCCACGGATCCTCGTGCGGCGTCGGGTACGCTAGTCCTCAGCCTGCTGTAGTGTGAGCCCGGAGGTCTGGCTAGAGGCTGGTACAGTAGCTCTCACTCTGTCTGTCTAAAAGAACTGTGTAATAGTCGTCTGGGTGGGCCCCTCTCTGACTGGGACCCGCTATGTGCTTTGCTCTCTGATGTGCCATGCCTCTCCCAGAAAACGGCCAAATGATCTCTGATCCATATCAGTCATACATCCCTGAAGTGAGCTGCTCAATGTGTATCTAGATCTCAACTCTGAGTATGCCGGGCATCTGAGAACAAAATGCTCCTCACTCTCCACCTCTGATCTGCAAAGGGGGCATATCCTCTCCTCCCATGGGATGCCACTGGCTTTGCCACTCTCAATCATAAGCTGATGTGATAATACCTTGAGCTGTCCAATAAGAACTCTCAATCGATGTGGCATATAGATCTGCATATATCTCGAAATCTCTATGAATCCCTGCTCTGATATGCTCAAGAACTGTGTATAATAATGTGCCATCTTCGATGGCAGTGGGTGGCTGTGTAGGGCTGACCCATGTCCTCTGTATATAAATATGCCATATCTCCTGTCTGATGACTCTGTTCCTCTCAGAGAGAGAGAGGGTGTAAGTGGGAGCCTGAGTATCATATAGAAGAGGTGGGAGTCTATCAATGTCCAGCCCATGTCTGTCAAACCAAGCTCTAGTCTGTGCATACCATGATGTGGTATACCCCGCTCGAGCCATCTCTTGAGATGCCATATATGCTCTGTATGCAATGCGATCTTTGTCCATATCCTGAAATCTGTGTAGGAAGCAGACTGTCTGAAATAATGCCTCGACTAGCATGGGTGGTGTGGCAAGCTCTGCTCGCACAATGTCATGTGTGACTGAGGCCTTGCTGCGAATCAATCTAGATATCATGATCACCTGAGGTCTCTCCATCAATATCCATACATAATCGGCAAGGCCTGGCCCCCATATAACTGCTCCATACATCAGTGCTGGAGTGACTAGAGTATCAAAGAGCCAGCCCTTGGTGTGGGGCTCCTGGAAATGTGCCTGATGACACTGTTGCTCCATAAGAGCCAATGTTGAGTATCCTCTAGTGAGGCGGTCACGAGCTGCCTGTGTCATCGAGAAAATCCCTGAAGCTGCTGTAAAGGTGACTCCCAAATATACATATGATCCAGTGACCTCAATACTCCCTCTTGCTGCCATGAAAATACTCTGTCTGCGTATCTGAGCTGATGTATGGAATATAAGAACCTTGGTTTTACCAAGGTTCATTGTCATGCCTCTCGGTATGCAAAAATCATCCAATGCTAATAAATGCTATTGTAATCCCTGAGCTGAATCTGAGACCAACACAATGTCATCTGCATATAGTAAGATATGAACTGTGGCTCCATTGAGATCTATACCTCCACCGGCTCGCTGTTGAATAAACTCTGCTATCTCATCAACGTATAGCCCAAATAGAGTCCATGAGAGTGGGCATCCTTGTTTCACACCAATGGTGCTCACAAGGGGATCTGATATACCTCCCGGACATCTGACTCTACCAGTAACCCACTCATATAGTGCATAAATACCCCACATCATGTCATCGTCCACCCCCAGATCAAGTAGGCGTCTGAAAAGCCTCTCTCTCGAAACCATGTCAAAGGCTTTGCGAAAATCCACAAAGCAACAATACAATCTCTGTTTCTTCACTCGTGTCTGGTCGATCAAACAACGAAGAGTGAAGATGTGGTATATGGTAGAAAATGCCCATCTGAACCCTGCCTGTCCGGGTGTGCGCATGCACACTCTCTCTGCCAGCGTGCTGAGCTCCTCCTTCATCACCGTGCCATAAAGTTTGGCCAAAACTGGCCCAATCATGATGGTCCTATATGTGTTAGGATCCATAGGATCCCCTGACTTGTGGATAGGTACAATGGTGTGCTCTGTCCATGAGTCAGGGAACCCCTCAGACAGTGCACGGTTGAAGAGGTGAGCAATGAGTGGAGCCAATGTGTCTCTTCCATATATAATATGCTCTGCCTGAAGATCAAACTGGTCTCGAGCGCGGCCATGCTGTAGCCGTGAGATAACATGTTTCACCATACTAGTGGTGAAAAATGATGAAATACCCGGTCTCGGTGTACATGGTGTGGGTATCAGCGGCTGTGCGGGTATATGATATAAACTCTGCGCGTATCCATGCCATACTACAGGGTCATGTATCGGTGTGGGTGAGCGTGGTTCTCTGATCTACCTCCATGCCTCTGCACAATCTCTGCTCATAAGAAGGTGGTATATATCCCAATATCTCTCCTCCTCCCATTCCCGCTTTTTACGGCGGGTCAAGCGGTGCATGCGTCTCTGCGCCTGTCTGTGTGTGATCTCTCCTCTGGCCTCCAAATCGCGTAGCTATTGACGTAGATCTCTGAACTCATCATCATATCACCTGTTCTGTGGCATGGTACCGGTCCGAGGGGGGTGCGTGTATGTGTGATGTGGAAAACTGAGTGTAGCAGAATCATGCAGAATGCGTGTGATATCAGTGGTCAGTGTATCAAGGGGTGCGTATGGATCAAGTCACGTGATGTGCTCCTCCAGATGCTGTGAGTAAACATGTGAAAGCTCATGAGTGAAGTGTATGGCAGTATGCATGTGGGGTATGATATCTGTATGTGGTGATGGTAATGAGGTGAGGAGTGAGAAACTGAGAAAGGTGTGATCGGCACCGAGTGGAAGTTTCCCAAGGCTGAAGGACTCGATAGTATGCATCCCATCGATCGGTCCGAGCAGATAATCTACAGTACTCTCGCCCCCCCCCCCCCCCCCCGCCCCCCCATGTGGGAAGCATGTAAGACCTCCTGAATATGGCCATCGTGAGAGAGTTGGTGAGTAGAGAAGGTGTTGAGGGCCGTGTTTGAGAAGTCGTGTTTGAGAAGCCACTTTTCAAGCCCCCCTCATCGGCAAAGGTCACCTTACTCACGACCTTTTCTTTCCCAAGCCTGTTATCTTGAAGGCCTGTTAAGGTCAGGACTATCCAAATTCCACGTGGTAAATGGCTCTCAAAAAGAGAATTGCGGGAAGTGTAAGTGCCAGAGCTACCAATGGTACCGGTAATGCGGGAGAGGGGAGCGGAGCGACCAACGCAACAAATGCCCCTACGGTCACGAATCAAACCCAGGTTCTTTTGATATCCTAGGATTTATAATTAATTTTGGTTGAGCATATTCTGTATTATTTCAAGAAGAAGAAGTAAAGGGGTAGTTACATGCATGGAGCAAGAACGAGCCTTAGGATTTTTGTTTACTCCAAGTGATAGGTTGCATGCATGAAATGGTAGGGCATGGAGTTCGCATAAGTTTATATGCATAGAATGATAGCTTTTACACACATAGAATGATAAGGTTTTCACATTATCCCACATAAAATAATAGTTTTTAATCTAGTTCAGTGCATGAATAGTCATCTAGAATTCATGCTTTGCAATCATGATTAAAATAAACACATGAAATGTTAGCTTCCGTTCATAGGATGCAATTGTACCGATGGATAGAAACCTAGACTTTCATATACGCAAGTCACATGAGATTCGGTGCATTAGGATTAAGTATTCGTTGCCAGGTATGAAGAGAGTTAAAGGTCATTTATGATATACTAATATATTAAATGCACCATGTGCATGATGGGTAAGTTTGATTGGAAAATTCGGCATAGTACCACACTAAGAGGGATGGAAGGGACGCATGCATCTAGACTGTATCCTGAAGGCCTAGATGAAGAGTCTTGCGTTGCCAAGTGTGTTAACTGAACTTGGTTGGAGGGAGATGAGTAAAGAACTGGATGAACAAAATACCCTTGGTTGGGTTGCAAATAAGGTATGTCCATTGCCTTGGTTGACCAGTTAATGCTTTGCGTTAGAGTTAAGATGCCACAAGGTAAAACCCAAGGGAAAGAGCAAGTCAAAATAAGTTAACTTACCAAGAACATTTGCTTGCATGATCTTGTTTGGGATTATTGGGATCTCACCAAGTCGCAAATAATCCAAGATCGGATGCTGGGAGCATCCGAGAAAAAGGAGTCACACCTTAGCAGTTGGTCATACAAACGGTCTCCGAAATGATCGTGATTATACACTTAGGTACATTATTTGATCTCCTTTTCTCAAGGAACTAATTCAAGGAAAAACACTTAATGCTACAGGTTAAAAGCCTCGAGGGAGAGGCAAGAACAGTTATCTCTGACTGTCTACCTGGCCCTATCCAAGGGGGTTGTTAGCCGTGCCGGGTATATGGACCTAACCCACTGCGAGAGGTCTCTCTGTGGGTGCTGCTTGGAGCAGGAGGATGCTTGGGTGCCAGGGGAGGCTCTGGCTATAAATTCCTTGCCTTCGGATCCCGCACAAGAGGCCAATGTGACTCGAGATGGGATCTCGAGGCCCGTGTACTAGTCTACGGGCAGAACTTGGAGTAGCAATCATGTAGATTGCTGGGATAGCCTTCGGGCATGATACTTGATGTACTCTGGGATTATGATAAATAAAGAATAGATATTTGAGAAAAAGGAACTTGCTTGACATTGTTTTTGTGTCAGGGCTTAAGTTACGTGAAGGAACCAGTTAAATTGATTAATTAAGGAAGTTGCATTTGCATGTTAAACGTAATGTGGTAGGTAATTAGATAACTAAGCAAATTGAGGAAAGTGCAGTGGACGTGATTTGGGTCCGTCCTACGGAAGGGTGGTCCCAGTTAGCTGGGAACTTTTCTCAAAAGACGAGATAATGAGACTATGAAGACCTAGTATCAGTAGAGTTAGAATCCTGATTTATGTTGTTTTAGGGGAAAGGAATGGGACTATGCCTTATGGCAGAGAGGTTGAGCTTCGCATCCCTCTCATTTCCCATTCTCTATGAACCAAGTGCAACATAAATCCACTTCGATTCTGTTGTTCCTACTCGAAGTGGGCCATTTGAAGCTCGATGCTAGCTACTTCCTAGAGACCTTGCCGATAGGAAAGGAACCTTGACTTCAAGTCGATCCTAAGTGGGAACTGCTGGACACTTCCGCTCGGGGCAGACTCGAGAAGACCTAGATCGCAAACCCTATGACATTCCTTGTGAGTGCCAGGCGGCGCTTTCTAGACTCTCTTCCCAATGGGTTGCTAAGACGTGTCCCACAAGCGGATGAGCGGACACGTTACAGAAAGAGGGGTAGGGGGAGCATGCTCAAACATGTGACCTGTAGCCCTTATTTACTATAATTGTATTGTTGCCCACAATGGAGTCCAAGGCAATGATTATTGGGGCCAGGGGAAGGCTTGGAGCAAGCCTTAACAAGTCTTCTATCACCAAGAAGAAGAAGAGCACTAAATCATACCTCTCCAAGTTGAGCCATGGCTACCATTAAAATTGTGAACTAAAGCCTTTCTCCACAAGCTGAGGCAATGTCAAGTTGAGCTCCTCAATTCTAGTGCAATGGCTTTGATACCAGTTGAAGGGAGTGAGCCCTAAAGTGGAAGCACGGAGCAAAAGAAAGAGCTATGGTGAAAGGAGCAAGAGCAAGAGAGAGAGAGAGAGAGATAAGATGTGGGAACTCCAATAGTCACAATGTGTGACCGACCTTCCCTTTATTCAAATCTCACTGAAAGAATAAAGAATAAAGTGACAGCGATAGAAGCTCACCACTTGTAGTGTATAGGTGTGCAGGTAACTAATACACATTATGGGTACTGTCATTGTTAACTAATACATAGGTGGCTAGGTACATGCATCTTTACCCCCAACATGTAGTTCATGAATATGAAGAAAATTATGTGCTTTGTTGAAGAGATTACTATGGGAGAATTGTTCTATGATGTTGCATGAAGTTGTTTTCTTTATGCCCATTTTCTTTGTGTGGTGCTATTAGAAGATTAAGAAAATGCTTGTTGGTGTGACGAGATACGTTTTCTTACAGTTCTTTCTCCATTTTCTTGGTGTTCTCTCAAGATCTCCATTTAGCATGATTCAATGTTCATCATTTTGCATACATTTTTCACTGTTTTTGAGTTTCTTTGTCTTAGTCTTTATTGTACACTCTAGTTTTACCCCCATAGACCCCATCTCTACACATCGTATTAGAGAATATTGTTTTGTCTTTTGACATGGTATTAGAGTGCTCAAAGAGCTAAAGATCCTCTTTATTAATGAAGGGGGAGGAAGGTTGTGGGATCAACAATACTTTCATATTCTAGATTATTCCCACTACATTTTTTGGGAGATACCATTATCTTCTTTTCCCTCCACTCTCCCTTTATTTCGGCACATCCATGCTATGGCTTCTCCAAAGAGAGAAGCATAGACCACTGGGTGCTCCTATTTTGGCAAGAATAGCAATTTAATTCATCAACATTTGGTCCCTATCCCGTTGGAGTATATGTGTCCACCAAAAACTTGTGGCACCTTGCCATTTTGGGTGACAATGATCATTCTACAATCAATATTAGAGTTTCATGCTCAAGGCAATAATATGTATATGATGCCATCACTAAATCATTCTATGGCCATAGAGTGATTAATGGATATGGCCATGGTCATGATTAAGGTCCCTCACACCTTCCAAGCAGCCTGATTATCCTTGGTATAGACTTAGTAAGGCTTAATACAAACTAATAGTTAATAAATTAAGCTCCCCATGACATGGTAAATCAATCACATCTTTACGTGCTTCATGGTTATGGCCATAGCCATGGTTACGCATTCCAAGTGGCCCAATTATCTTGGTATAGCATTATAAAGGCTTATTAGAAATTAACCTTTACTCAACCAAGCCCTCCACCACATGGTAAGTCAACTTGTAAAGAGATGCATATACATAACCCAATGTCCCACCTTGTAGTGTAAGTATCCCTTTTGTAAATTTAACCCTCATAACTTGTGCAAGTAGATCTATACCTTGCCACCCCAGGGGCTAAGCTCCCTTTGGAAATATTTTACAACTCTTTTTTTCTTCCCAATGCTTCCAAGAGTTAAATATTTTGTTGTTTCACTTGAGATAAATTGATTCATTCATCATTTCTTAAGATCAAGGTTTTGGTTGAGAAACATCTTGATTAAAAGCTTGACACCACCTCCAAACACTACAAGATATAGGCCACATATAGGCATTCAAAGCGACACAAATATTCATTTCAAAAATACATCCATGGTTACGAAAAGAATTGATATAAGCATCTCTATAAATGCATTGTAAATAGCAATGCAAATAGCAATGCTTTACGATGAAAATAACTATTGAGATAGCGACACATGCAGTGAATTAGCAACACAAATAGCAACAGTCATAGAGAAAAAAAAATGGTGGCAAGATAGCAAGTTGCCATCCCATCCATAGCACCATATGTTGGATAATATTCTGTAAAGCAATTAAATATTGGATACATGATCATCATCAAGATGGGTGCAAAACTATTTAAAACCACAAGACTAATAACTCATAAAATAAGTACAAGATTGGTGATGACAACTTGTGAAATTACATGGAACCATGGAGAGGAGAGCCAAACAAACATGAAAATTCATCTGCAAATATTACAAAGTGCAATTTTATATAAAGGATGATAAGTATATCTAAGAAATGCTACATGTAAGAGGCCTACATAGATAAGAGGACCAAAAAAGAAAATGATGTGCGCTCCAAGAATCCAAGTGCGTGCTACATAATCTCGCCATTTGAAAACTTATTCCAATGCAAAGGAGCATCGAACGGACTTTGCAAAATGAACAACCATACATTAATTGACCATACATAATTCATCACAAAAAAAACTAATGAATATAGAGGCCTACATAGATAAGAGGACCGAAAAAGGAAATGATGTGCGCTCCACGAATCCAAGTGCGTGCTACATAATCTCGCCATTTGAAAACTTATTCCAATGCAAAAGAGCATCGAACGGACTTTGCAAAATGAACAACCATACATTAATCGACCATACATAATGCATCACAAAAAAAACTAACGAATATAGACAAAAAGAGGATTGACTTATTGGGCCACTGCACACGTACAATTTATCGATAAGTGCAGTGAGACCGCATCTCTCTACATATCGAGTCTTCAAACTTGTGGAGTTGTGGTTTGTGATGGAGTGTTGCAAAGAAAACAAAATAGTATTGTTAGTACAAGTGATATTCCGAAAATAAGAAAGTGAGAAGAACCAAAAGAAAACTTACAAAGTCCTCTAAATAAGTCTTATGGCTACCACTCCCCAAATGTTGTACGACCCCTACCTTCAATCGTGCCCTTGCTGCTGTTGCCATCATCTTGGAGAATCTTTGGCATTTTCCTTGAGTCTCTGTCAATCCTCAATATCTAGCCACTTAGTCTTTGAGGTGCCACTCTTGATTGCCTTGCATGTGTTTGATCATCCATGTGACATGTATGTATGTGTATACTCTATCATCCACCCAGTGGAAAACCTCTCTATTGCCATAGATACTAGAAACTCCTTATGCAAAGATGACATTACATAGTCTTTGCTACCCATTGGTATATTCTTCCAATGGTCCAGAACATTGTGGCTAAATACTTGTTAGCACAACTCTCTCATGTGAGACATTACCCTCCTTCCCTCATCATTCATGATCATAGTACATATCTTGTCATCTATGAGATATTTGTACCCTATTGGGGTATGTCTTATACTAAGATATGGCCTCTCCCACTTGCGCCATACTCTGGGCATAACCAATAGACCCCTGTACATTTGGCGTGCCTGCAAGGATAGTATCTCTTGGAGTAGCACCCATAGGGGTGCCACTGTGGATGGATAAGTGAAACCTGGAGTCATGGAAGTAGATGTCCCTATAGGTGTGACAAATCTTGGAGGTGACAAGTATCCACCAGACCAATGAGATAGAGACATTGCATCGATGCCTCCACAATACCCACCTGAGCCACCTTCTCTAGAACCAGTATGAAAGCAAGGAGTAGCAACCCTTTCTTGAACCAATTGCGGGCTCACTGTATCTACATCTTTGCAACACCTCCCAAAACCACTCACTCTATCTAGGGCCAATCTAGATTATCAATCTCACCTATTGGAGATTGAAGAATCACAGTATATTGAAGTAGACCCCAGAAAATGGCCTGACGATGTTTGTGACAACTCTTAGTCTGCCATATCTCTAAAGAGTGTCATCTGATCTGAGGACATGTGTGTGAATATCTCTTGCAGCGCCTCATCAATCATCCCTCGACTCATCCTACTCTCTAGGTATTATCGAGGTATTATCAAAGGTAACTTGCACACATAGAAAATGATGTTAGCATAATCGATATTATGATTTAGGTAAAGCACGATAACATAACTCTGGAAAAAAGGATGCTAATTAAAATGCATATACTAAAGTATCCTTAAAAATGAATCATCAATGAATTGAGCAAGTGGATGTAAATACGACCGGACCTATGGCCCCATGTCAAGCTCTTGGCGTAGCTCAGCATACACATTTGAAGGTCAATAGATAGGTCACCACAAAAAGTAGAGTTCACTTTATTCTTAAAAAATTCATGGCCTTCTATCTCTTCCTCTACGTTACCCGTGCATGTCTCCTCTACACACTCCAACCCCTCTTCATCTCCCCCACCCTCCGCAACATTGACCTCTCCACCTGCATACTCTCCTCGTCTACGGTTGGGGACATTGATTTCATCATACACTCATGTAGTCTGAGGTGTTGATGGCACAACATATCGCCATTGAGGTTGTCAGATTGGATAGAAGATTACTTGCTCAATATCATATATAAGTGTCAATCAACATTTGTAACTCTTTCGTGTCATGGAAATTTTTTTTAAAAAAAATAATGTACCTGTTCACAATGACTCAGTAGGACAAACATATTGCATAGATCTACTTATCTTTTCTTGGAATCTATTTTCAGAAATCTAGATGGACCTCACCGAATGGTTTCCCCAGCTCCTTCCAATGCACTTTAAACCATTGTACATTGAATATGATCATGGAGAAGCTATGGTAATCCATTGAGATAACACTTTGCAAGTTGCCAAAATACTCCATCTCATCTACTACATGATTTGGATCCATGGCCCGCTGTTAGCTCTCTTGCTGCTTGAACTTTGCCATGACACCACAATTCATTATGGAGTGCATTTTATCGATGGACTCAACACAGAAATGCCACCCACGTGATCACGTTGCATTGTAGATTTTGTATTGTACATCACAACGGTTAGATTAGTTGTTGCGCATAAAATCTAGATATGACAATAAATGAAGCATGCATTTAGCTTTGGATTACATTCCTTTGAGAATTTTCACTCCTCGATAGAGACCTCTACCCTTTCAGGAGAAGATGCAATCAAAGATTCATGCAACCACTACAGAGATATAAATCGCGGCATCTCCTCCATTCCCTCCTCGGGATATCAAACTGGTCAAAGGTATGTATTGTATCAAAATTATGATCATGCTTCCTTCTCTTGCTCTATTATGGCCTAATCATACCTAGTGAGCCACTTTTCCATGGATGCATGATGCAACATATAAAAATGATTCATTTTCTCCTCCATGTAAGCATCCATACTTTTTTCTATCCCATTTCCAACCACCACATCTCCGGTCAGTCTATTATTGTCCTCCAGCGAGACCATAGCATATTGTTGTCTGAATCCATTGTCAATAGCGACTTCAAAATATGCAGTAATTCCTCTGACACTAGCCAACCTTTGGCTATGCTATCTTTTGGTTGAGCTTCTTGTCACATAAAGCCCTTCATGGCTTTTATGAAGTGCTCTAAGAAGAATATCCATCGTGTATGGATGGGTGTCATAATCTCCACTTCATCTACAAGATGTACCAGGAGGTGAGTTTGTATCGTAAGCATGCTCGTGGGCAAGTAGTTCTCAAAGAGACAGAGCATCTCTACCACTCTCTACCTTGTGGATTCAATAGAGAATGCCTTGATATTCTTCAATGAGATCCATTGTACTAAATTCAACAACCTATAAATCATTGAGTGTATTTTTGGAGTGAGGCACCTCACAATTACGATCGGTTGTACAAACTGTCAAAAAAAGAGAAGCATTACAAACATTGAGTAGACACTAAAGAGCAAAATATTGAGGTTACTTGCTATTAAGGTTAAGACAAATATGGCTTATCTTATGCCAATCATGAGATTTTAACCCTGATATGGCTAGTTGTCTTTAGAAAAAGTAGACCTGAGGGAATGTATCATATCCATTGGGGTGTAGATAGACCTGATGATTTGCTTCACAATGTACTCTCCTTTAGTGGATAGAACCCAAGGAGCACAAGGTAGTTGCAAGTGACCATCATGGCTCATGATTGTGGCCAAAGCGTCTCTATTTTGTCTATCTCCTTCAAATCCATTAGTTCCCTTGCAATGTCTTTGTTTCTTATGATATGGTCCTATAATAAGCTATCCACATTCTTGAAAATATGCATGGGATCCAACAAATGGTTGATCAAAAAGTGGGTCCAATATGGCAACTCGTAGAGAACTTACAACCGTTGCATTCTGCTTGGATGTGACTCCTTGTGGACCATTTTTAAATTGTATCAACTTTGGGGATTCATTTCATACTAGAGGTCGTCCAAGAAAACCTTTCCTCAGTTCATGACCCTCTAACAAGAGATCAGTATGTCCCTGATATACCATCTTCTTCATGGTCTATGACCTTCAAGAGTCTAATTGTGGCCCACACAATGGACATGCATGATAACCTAAGGTAACTATACCTATCACAATACCTAAGCACTCCTCAAATCATGGAAAGTCATGCATGGTCCACATGAGAATGGCTCGTATGTTAGCGAACTGTTGACCATCATGCTTACTTATGTCTTTCACATCGACGCCATCCTTCCATAAAATCTTGAGCTCATCAACTAATGTAGAGAGGTAGATATCCATGTTCTTGACTTGGTAGCACGAAGGAATGAGTAAGCTAAGGATTAGGTGTTCTTTCTTCATAGAAAGCCATGGCGGGATGTCAGTTAATAAGGGCCATAGGCCATACATGGTAAGAAGTTGAATAGAGACCAAATGGATTCATGCCATCCATAGCAAGATCAAGATGAAGATTCCTTAACTCACGTGCAAAGCTTGGAAAGGTGGAGTTAATGTGGCTCCATACATGTGAATCTACTGATATTCATTAGACTCCATTTATGGATCTATTTTGCATATGTTACATTGTCAACCTCACCATGCCTGGCATATGAAACATGTGACATATACACAGTATAAGTGAAAAACGTTTAAATACCTTCTAAGGGATGGTTTGCTCTTGCAAGTCTTGTCGATACCTGTGGAGCACTACACTTCGGACATGTGTCCATAGTCATGTAGTCTCCTCAAAACAACACACAATCATTGGCACATGTATGGATGTTGTTATAGTCGATGCCAAGCTTTCATAACACCAATCGTGTATCATCACAAGACTTAGGCTTTGTGTTTCTAGGTGGTAATTTGTGATTTTTTAGCAACTTAATTTTTTTTTGAAGCACCCTTAAAGTGCACAAGAAGGGGTTTTTATAATGGAGTCAAAAAAATCAACGGAGTGTAGAATGTATTCGGATAACTTGGTCACACTCGCATTACTCCACTCGTACTTTGTCTGCATAGTTAGGAGTGCAAGCAATGTCTTCAAGTGAGATACTTGGTACCCATCATAGAATGGTATATGGATGCTTCCTCTCTCAGTGGATCAGATGACTCGACATCCATAGGTAGTAATGCATCGATCATTGTCTCCATCTCAGGCCCCAAGATTGGAGGAAGATTCAAAAGGCCTATTGTCTCCTCTGGTATTGAGGGTGTAGTCTGTGTGGCATGCCCTCCAATTGGTGTATTGGCTCAAGCACTCCATTGCCATTGCACATCCATGAACTCTTCTAACGGGCCGCAATAGTTGCATTCCTTGGGATGAAGCGTCACACATTTATACAAATTTCTAGGGCATATCTAATATTTTTTAATATGATATTCAATTACTTTGCAAATATAAAGTGTGATTAATACACACTTTTCTTACCATTCACTCAAAGTTTGAGATCACCTGGCCAATGATCTCCGATTGAAATTCACCGAAGTGTTGTACATGGTCTATGAAAAAGCAATCCTTTCGTCTAATTGCTAGCTTGTATTGAGTGCAAGGACATGGGACATGTTGATTAAGATACACCTCATGATCTTGGATATCACAACCATCATTATTATCCATTTGGTCTATGTTACGACAAATAATATGTCTTTGTTTTCCTCATTGGTGATCTTCCTTTATTTTAATTTGTACTTATCTTTCTCGATCTCCATTCTTATATTTCTCACCATTCCTTTTCTTTCTCCCCTCTTTATTTCTCTCCCTACCCCTTTTTCTCTCTCCCTTTCCCTTTCTTTGTTTGCCTCCTTTCATCTCATTGTTTCTCTCTCTCTCTCTCTCTCTCTCTCTACCATCTCTCTCATTGTTTCTCTCTCTCTCTACCATCTCTCTACTTCTCTCCATTCCTTAATTTCTCTCTCCCTTTCCCTTTCTTTGTTTGCCTCTCCCCCTCTCTCTCCCCCATTATTTCTCTCTCTCTCTACCATATCTCTACTTCTCTCCATTCCTTTTCTCTCCCCTTCTTTTTACATTTGTCTATTTTTATCTATCCCCCTCAGTATTTCTCTCCCACTCTTTCTCTACCTCTTTTCCTTTCTTTGTTTACCTCCTTCTATCTCTCTTTGTCCATTTATTTTCTTTCCCCATCTCTCTATCTTTATCTATCCTCCCCTTTATTTTTCTCTCTCTTTTCTTTTTTAAAATTTTTTTCCTATCTTCTTTTTTCTTTGTTTCTCTCTATTCCATCTTCCCTCCCCACTCTTACTTATTCTCTCTCTTCCTTTCCCTCCCTTCTCTCTATTTCTTTCTCTCTTTCCTTCCCCATTCTCACTAAACACATCTCGTTGCAATCAAAGTCAAAGATAGAAAAGAAAAAACTTATAAAACAAGGACATTGAAAGATGCTCACTCCCCATTTCTCTTTGTGTCTCTCTTTCTCCTCCCCTTTTATTTTTCTATTATTCCATTTACTCTAATTCTCTCATTGTTTCCATAATTCTCTCTCTCTCTATTTGTTGTTCTCTCTATCTCTCTTTTTCTCTCTCTTTCCATCTATTTTTCTTCCCCCTCTTTCTCTCTCTTCTTTTCACTCTCCTTCCTCTATTTACTTTACCTTTCTTTTCTACATATTCCTTCTCTCTTCATCTCTCTTTCTCTTCCCCCTCTTTCTTTCTCTTTCTTTGTTTCTCTCCCCCTTGTTGTTTCTCTTACTCATTCTCCTCTCTCCCTTCCTTCATATTTCATTTCTCTCTTCCTCTCTCTTTGTTATATATATATATATATATATATATATATATATCTCTTTGTTATCTTTCCCCCTTTCTCTCTCTTGTTCTCCCTCCCTCTCCCTTCTTCTCCCTCCCCCCTTTCCTCTCTTTCTCCCTCTCTTTCAATACATTTTATTATAAAGATTAAAAAAACACAAAAATAAAGTAATAAGAGGAAATGTACCTATCTCAAAGGCCCGAAGATGAATTCTTTTTTGCCTCCTCTTTGCAACATCCCTTCTTTCTCCCTTGCGCACTTCTCCCTCTCACTAGAAGAGAAAGGTCCTATAGACGAACACTGTACACGTGAAAAAGCAGGCGCGTTTATAAGCGCGTGTATCAAAGCGTCTATTTACGCTACTATACAGAACATGTCTATATATCCACGTTTATAAACGTGCCTATAGATGCGAAAATAAACACACATATTTTTAATTTCTCATAAAGTCCCTAAATATGACCAAACCTCTTAACATCTAGTATTTGTTTGAATACATTACCAACTTTACTTCTTTTTGAGTATTACAAATATACATCCAATCATTAAAAGCTAATTATATATATGTGATTTCATGCCCTATATACATCCAATCATGCCCTATACAAATGTGATTGGATAGGGCATGATTGGATGTATATACGACATAATTACACCTGGATCACATGTAGCCAATGTGCACATGTCCTCTTTTCATCATCTTTAGCCAGTGTGTCCACTTGTTGGTGACTAAAATAGATCACTGTTATGGGAACTTGCTGAAGTCAATGGAGCATCCTAAAAATGAGAGAGAGAGAGGACGGTTAGTCCATCTTGGCTCTCTAGAATCTATGTATACGATTCATGAACATAGAAATGGCGTCGTGTTTGCTATGTTAAGTTCTGAAACTGTTGACTATATATGAAAGGTGGGACATTTTTAGTAGAGAGAGAGAGAGAGAGAGAGAGAGAGAGAGAGAGAGAGAGAGAGAGAGAGAGAGAGAGAGAGAGAGAGAGAGAGAGAGAGAGAGAGAGAGAGAGAGAGAGAGAGAGAGAGAGAGAGAGAGAGAGAGAGAGGTTTTGTTAAAGGTGGCCGTGGGTATGTTGGAGGCTTTGGGAGGGCAAGGAAGACCTGTGTCGCCATGGGAAGCTTGTGCGGAACCATGAAACAATGCAAGTCAGCTCTATCAGAATATCTTTCTCGTTTCTAATCCTGCAACCTTGCCCTTCGTACCTGTCGCGCAACCCCCCCTCCCGCCCCTCTCTCTATCTCTCTTTCTTTCTCTCTCTCTCTCTCAACACAAGTTGCATCCATGAAGTCTAAGCAGAGAGTTGGCCAGCCACAGTCATAGTAAGCATAGATATTGCGAAAAAAAAGGAGAAAGAAAAAAGTAAGATTGCGTTTAGCGCCCATAAAGAAGGACAGTGAATATACAGACTGCTTGGTAGGAGATCCCAATTCACAGGGATTGACAATGGATCGCATGTGATGATCCTCTTATGAGAGACATCTGTACATACCATGGACTATGTAAGTCATTTGAGATCAATACGATAGCAGCAAGCCGGCGGCCTCAGAGGTTGGCTCTCTGTGCCAGAGAAGTTTGTGGTGCATGATGGCTCTCATGACTCAACCAGAGATCAATGATCGGTAGCAACATGATCATCAACAGCTGCACAAAATTATATGGAATGTTTGTGCAGCCCGACAGTGAGGCGCACCTCGAGGTGTCCTCTGTGAAGCTTATAATGCAGCCTACAGTGACTGTCAGAAGGTGAGATTCTTCCTAGTAGTTCTTACTTTTGAAGAAAGAGAGAGAGATGACGGCTTCAATTCTTAGCATTTGGTTTGTACCCCGGTTAGCGTCCCACATTTTGTATGCGCATCAGCATGCGTGTTTTACCTCAGTTTTTCCTTCTACGATGCCAACTATGACATGCTTTAGAAGTATCACAAGTCACGATGAGCATACTGAGCCATACAAAGAAGCGATTTCCTTCTTTCCAACAATTGAGCTGCGCTTGAAGGCTCTTAGCAAAGGGATTGTGAGACTTTCAAACCAATTAGGTACGCTGAGAGAGAGAGAGAGAGAGAGAGAGAGAGAGAGAGAGAGAGAGAGAGAGAGAGAGAGAGAGAGAGAGAGAGAGAGAGAGAGAGAGTGTGTGTGTGTGTGTGTGTTTTTTGTAGTCGAGTGCAGTTTTCCATCTAGTCTAATGAACCAGTTGCTCCCATTTATGAACGGCGGGATATTCATAGCCCTTATAAAATTTTGAAATATTTTGTGCCACAATGTGAGTATTAGATTAGGTTAACCTCTACTAGATTGTTTCAAAGTCCTGAAACTAACAGGGACACATGATGGTACATTGCCCTACATAACTAGAAAGTGTAATTTGACACGACTGCTAATTAGTAGTATCAACATCTAAAATTAGCAAGGTTGCCAGAATCGAGTCTTCACAGTTCAAATTAGGCTTTAAATTTGATGCCCAAGGTTGGGCTTCAAGACAAAATCAATGTCACTTTTATCCTTTTTGGTGAGCTTCATTTTGACACCTTTGCTCTAAATTTAGGCATCAAATTCCAAGTAGCTTACAAGAGAGCATTCTTAGATGTAACTTAAGAGATAACAATTCTTAATATAAGATGGTAAGGTCCCATAATACATGATACAAAAAAGAAGTGTGGAAAATCACAATAAAAACTTTGGTTTCATATTCTTAAGACCAAAAAAATTTCCAAGGTCTAGACTCTTGTACATCATAGTCAATTGATAAAGTTCATCATGATAGAAACAAAGTGAGCAACAAGCAAGAACTACAAATCAAGTAGTCTTTGTGCCTTTACTAGCTCCCATTTCTCATAGACCAAGGCCCATTCAATGCTTTTGATGTCAAGGCCAATAAGAGAAATTCGCATTAATGCTTCAAGAGTTGACACCATCAATCTGCTTAGAGAAGCTTCCTTCACATTAATGCCTCAAGAGTTGACACCATCAATCTGCTTAGAGAAGCCTCCTTCACATGCTATTTATGAAGTAGGAAGAACCAAAAGAAATTTCCTTCACATTAATTCCGAGGCATCAAATTTAAAGCAAGAACCGCTACTGCCGTTGCCACCACCACTACTGCCAATCAGAATTGCTGGAGAAAACACGCCATGCATCCTTCATACTCATTCTCTCTCACCCAAAATATAGCATGTTAGTGAATGCATAGATTTCTTTTCCCTCATTCATATACTCATTCTTTCCCTCCACCACACGTTTTAAAGAAGAATATTTTCTAGTCCATTCTATTCGAAATTTTCTAGAGTACTCTTTTGATGTTGTTGTGGATTTTCTTGTGTTAGCTGCATTTTCTGAAGTGCTACCCGACATATCAAACATTTCTATATCACCCTCCATTTCATTATCCTCGTCTTCATTTTCAATCTCATTGTCTTCATCTTCATCATGCTCTAGAGTATCGCCAAAGAGTTGACAATGAAGATCTAGATTGACATCTGGATTGTCTTCTAAATAGACATTAAGATCTATATTTGGATTCACTTCTAGGTTGATATTTGGATTAACTTTCTCCTTTTGTTTTCCCTTCCCAAGCATATCAAATAAAGTTCGTTGACTCATCTATTAAACAATGAAAAAGAGGTATTTCAATTATGGTTTTCACAAACTTTAAATTTTCTCAAATAATTTAACTAGATGCATACTTTAAAAAATTAGAACTCGTACCTTGATGCCTTTTGGATTCCTTGTAAGTTGTAACTCGTACATAAAAAATCCTCCAAATAAATTCTATTGTCACCTTTTCCAAAGTGATGCATGTATAGGGCATGATTGGATGTATATACGACATAATTACACCTGGATCATAAGGACAAATGTGATTTTATTTGGTATATATGTCATATTCCCTAAATGCATGCATTGATACTTACAACATGGAGGCAAACATTTTGATATTGAAAGACTAGGAAAGTCATGTCATGTTGATCCAAAAACAACCAAAAGCTAGCATCTAATCAGTTTAATTGTTACTGCGCGTCTGTCAGCACGTGTAATAAGTATTATCTGCGCATATACATGCGCTTACAGATGCGCTACGCAAATATTAAAAAAATATAAAAAAAGTTTTGGCTTTCTTTTCAAACCAGTGCTTTCTTGCGTTTTTTGCGCGTTTTTTGCAGTTCGAGCTTGACATTACTAATCATGTCTATCTATCACTTCATGAAGACAATGAGGGAAGGAAATAAGAGTAAAAAGAGGACAAGAGGAAGGAAGAGCCAAAGAGTAAAGAACAAGAGCCAAACAACAAGGAAGAGAAGAAGATTCAAGCAACTTACCAAGGGAAGGGATAAGGAGGACAAGGAGCTTGCAACCTAGCCGCCACTCGTCGGAATAAGCAAAGAAGGTGAGTTCTTCTTCTGTTTGCTTTCTCTGTCTATTTGTCTCTCTCTCTCTCTCTCTCTACATGCTATAGACTGTCATCTATGGAGGTTTTTTTGCACGTTTTTTAACCAAGTTTGAAAAAAATGGTCCGACTGTGCGCGTTTGTCAGTGTGTCCAGATGACAGTGTAGACGTAGGTATAGGCACGGAAATAGATGCACTGATAGATGCACATAGAGACGCAGATATAGACACAGCATGTAATATGTTTTATCTGCACAGGATAATATGATTTTTTTTGTGCAGATGTGGAATCCTGGATCTTCCAGCACTGATCCTGAGTTGGAACGCATGAACAACACCTTAGCAGAGTTTTCTAGAGGTGTTAGTAGCTTTTTTGGAGGTTTTCCAAACAAGGAGCAATTCATGGGGGAGATGACCAATTATCTTGGTCACCCTCCTAGAGCAGAGGAGGTTTTCAGTGTGATGTCTGGGACACCTATCACATCTTTGCCTAGCACTGCCACACAAACACCAAACCTTGGCACACCTCTACTAACAGGTACTCCATGCACTATGCATACACACAGATTAGCTGATGCACAGGGATCAGCTGAAGTACATGGATCGGTCAAAGCACGTGCATCTGCAGAAGCACGTGCACTTGCAGAATCACGTGTATCTACAAAAGCACGTGCATCGAGTGAGGTAGAGGGTAGTGCCTGTCGAGGGAGGAGGGAGAGTCGTGCGGGAGGACGAGGAGGTCGAGGGCTTTGTGGGGGTTGCCTAGGAGGTGGCTCTCGATCACCCTCACTGGGAAATGAGAGAGGTGAGCCTCCACAAATGTACTACTCTGTCACTGATGTTGGTGGTATCTTACATGACTCTGAGGGGAGGGAAGTGATAGCCTACTTGAGGAGTGTCATGCATGCCACATACAAAGATTGCATGAATCCCTTCAAGCACCAAAAAAATGGTTTGTGGCAAGAGGTGCTGCGGGCAGTACATAGAAGGTACCCTAATCCCGAGAATTCACGATTCTCAGATGATTGGGGATGGTCAAAGGTGAGAGACGCGCTTCATAACAAGAGGTCTCACCTTATGACGCACGCCAAGGAGTCACTGCGGAGACAAGAGCAGGGGTGCCCTGGATATGGCCAACCACCCAATTGCCACCGCAGGGAGTGGAAAGAGGCCAAGAAGAGAGTAGCATAGAAAATGACAAGTCGCTAGCATGCAGAGGCACGACGTATCACCATGGGATCGTCGCATTATGGATCGGATGGCAGGGAGTCATGGGAGGCTGAGTTTGTAAGTATTAGTTGATTTCTTTTTTTAAATTAAATTTTGTAATTTGTTTCACTTCATTATGTAGTGTGTTCTAATACGTTGTATGTTCAAATTGTTTTGTAGTATCATATTGTTGGTAGGATGCCTACTCCTAGAGAGGTAGACTACCATTGAGGTAATAACCGGGCGTCCACTTGGCAGCATGTCTACGAGGAGGGACTCATCACGGAGGAGCAATATAATCGTGCCATGAGGATTCCACAACCAGAAGAGGTATGTTTTATTTTTTACATGAAAAGTATAGGTAACTCTAATTTATTGTTTGTAATGGTATTTATATACCTTAATCCTTTGTGTAGGCGAACCCTGATGCAATTGAGGATAGCGAAGGGGGGACTAGCAGTAGCGGTGGTGGCAACGGCAGCGGCATAGGCAGCGGTGGTAGTAACGATGATGATGCCTTTTCTGAGGAGATGTAGAGGAGCCCCATGCATGCATGCCTCCTCTTGGCTTGTAGTTTTTATTTTTGATATATATTACTTTCAGCTAGTGCTTGCGACCATGACCATGCTTGAGGTCACAAGCACTAGAACTCATAATGTAAAAACGTTTCATCTATATATATGAAATTTCATGTTCTACATACATTGTTTTATTTTTAGTGCAAAAATCTTCGAAATAATCTTTCTCTGTTTTCCCTAAGCATACAATTTGATGTTGATGGGGGGAAAAAAACTAGAAGCCACATGCTCTCTGGTTTTTTTTTTTCACACATCTGTTTTGCGCGTCTAAATTGCAGGATAAATGCATATCTATTCTCATCAAAAACTTGCAAAGTAAATGCTTTTTTAGACGCGCAGATACACGCGTGCATAGACGCACATTATGAATATATCCACTTTTTTTATAAATATGATTATATATTTGCATAGTGCGTCAATATGCGTGTGTAACTCTGACTATAAGTGCGCTTTTAGACACGAAATTTTAGATGTAGCAATAGACGTGGTAATAAACGCGCCTGACATTTTTTAACAAGTTCAAATATTGCGTCTACAAGTGCGTCTATGGAGCCTTTTTGTTGTAGTGCCTTCTTCGCGTACGCCGATGGTGGTGAGGAGCTCTCCTTCTCTCTTCCTCTCCATCTTCCTCTTAAGGTGGCGATCTCTCTTGCTCTCCCTCGAAAATGTTTGTAGCAAATGCCATGCTGTTTTTTGTGTTTTTTTTCTCAGACCGACGTTGCTATTAGTGTCACAATTAGTGTCACTAGGCATTGCTATTAGCATCACTATTCGCATTACTATTAGCATCGTAGATTCAAAATAACGACACAAATAGCGACATAGATAGCGAGGCTGCTATTTTGCATTGTAAATTGCCATCACTATCACCCCATTTCCTTGTAGTGAAACAAAGTCTTCAAAAACTTTACATTATCTAATCCAAACTACCTTCCTATTGCTAGAAAACTTTATTGTACAATTTTTACAAGGGTTTTTCCTTTGGCTACTAGCAAAAGAAGGTACAATAACATCTTTCCATTAGGTTGCAATATGGTTTAGATAATTGAAGCGTGCATTGTGAGGGTCATAATAATGGTCTTAAAATTATTGGACTTCGTACTATGATATAAAGGCATACAGTTTGAACAACAAATGTAATTTTCATTGGAAGTCAAAGTAGCTTATTGTTAACATCCCAAAATAATAAATGGGATGAAAATCCTATAACCAAGGGGATTGACTAGTATTACAGCTGCAAGTTATAAGAGCTCTCTCCAATGATTTCAACTTCAAAGATACCTCCGAAAAAGCAATCATGAGGACTATAAATCATGACATTAAGCTCCAAAAGAGTGGTCATGAGTACTAATATTAGTTTTGATGGATGTGATGGTACATGGATCAAAAAAATTGCCATACTTTTTTATCCTCATTTTGAGGTATATATCAAGGTTTTTCTTTGAAAGAAATAAAAACATATGTCTACTTCATAGCCCCTTCATAGGGTGCTAGAATCCTTTGTTGTTATTGTTACTATAAAATAATAAACTATTAAATGAAAGTTGATAGATCACAAGTTGAATAAGAGAGCAAATAGAGGCAAGAGTGTACAACAAAAGAATGTGCACAATCCCCCCCCCCCCCCCCATGCAGATGAGTGAGCATCTCACTCACTGTATTTATGGATGTGTATTTGTTAGTTTTTTTGCTTTAAAATCATGAAAAGCAATGATTTTTTGCACCATTTTCTTTCATTGCATGAATGACATGCTTTCCTAATATTTTTCCTAACACCTAACTAGTATATCTAATGCTACAATAAAAATATATTTCTTACCCTTAGGCCTTAGTACAAAGTTTAGAACAATAATAAATAATTCCATGTGATAGTAGCCCCCAAAATAATAATAAGCCTATGCACTAGAACGCACTCCATTCATAAATATAAAAGCACTAGAAGCACAAAACATATTAATTCCTTGTTATCTGTCTCCCATGCATAATGTGACCTATGTCAAATGCATGCACATGTGCAAGAAGTCACTATCATGCACTAAATAGTGAAAGGAAAATCTGCAAAATGAAAATAAACAACAAATGATTTTCATAGGTAATAAAATATATAGATTACATAACATTGTTTGGTGTTTAAAAAACAATTGCTCTCAATTGATGAAAAACATATAGCATGGGTGCAAGATTATGCTAGTCTTGCCTCATGTGGCAAATTTCCAACGAAATTTTATAGCACGAAGTACATAAATAAGTTACTATAGCATGCTTTCCATGAGCTGCATTAGTCCTTTCCCCTTACTTTTTTCCTCTTTTTTCCTATAGCACTTGCACTTTAAGTATAGAGTTTCTACATTTATATGATCCTAGAATTCCATCAAAGGAAAACCATGTTGCAATGATAGATAAATATTAACAATGAGAGAATGTAAAAATTTCGACTCCTAGTTTGTTTGAATTTGGGCGACCTACTAATGTAATTGGTTGCCTCGATAGCACAAATACACTATGCATTTTTGACAATAAAGCCACCTCATAGTTTGGGTGCTAATTCTAGCCACACCAATGGGTGCGAAGCTCGAGCTGAAGGTCATGTTTAGTACAATCTTTATTATTATTTTGGTGAAGTTACTAGGATTTGTTAGAACCCTTGCGCAGAGCTTAGCGTTGTCGGCTTCTGCTTAGCATAATTATGGCTTAATCTAAAATCTATGAGAGGTATAGTTCGAAAGGTTATGGGTAATAATATTCTTTGAAGGGGTGAGGAAGCAAAGGGTTATAAGAGCTAGGAGACTAAGGTTGGTTGCAGTATGCGCGTTGTGAGGGCGAGCGAGCGAGCGGCTCAAAATTGCCTTCCGGTGAAGGTCTGACCGAAACGCCAGGTTGGGGGTGCCACATTGTATGCAATCACACTCCTCCTGTCGCTTGTCACCACTCGGAAGGATATGGACTGCCCGACGAGCTTGACGCCGCTTTCCCAATTCTGCCCCCAGTTCCTTCTCATGGGAAGCCACCCGGTTCTCGACCCTTTGATGTAGACCGCTCTCACGTCGCCTGCTCCGCCCACATTGAATACCATCACCAGGTTGAAGTTGGGGTTCCCATTCATGGTGAACTTCATCCCTCCTCTCTTCACGCATGGCACTCTGTCATGCCACCACATCCGATGATGAGAAACCACCCACTCACTCATGGCATGGGTTGGCGACACATGATTAACGTAAGGAAATGGTCTGCTTTGCTCACCTTCGGTAAAGCACGGGTACTATGCCGGCACGCCGGATTGCAATCCTTTGGAACGCGGGCTCTGCCATATCGAAGTGCTTCCTGGGTGGGTTGCACCAACCTCCAGCGTTCGTTGGATGCGCCCAATTGGGAGGGCAGAAGTTGGTAGCGGTGACGATAACCGAGGGGTTTCCGGGCAGGCACCACTGGCGCTGATTCCAACACCTGATCTCGAAGCACGCTCCGCAGCTCAATCCAAAATCGAAGAGCATGGTGCTGAGGGCCACCGTGTTCGTCCCATATCCTGTGTTATACAAATTCCCATAACCACACGCGCCGCCTGCCATTACAGCGGAGAAGACGGTAAGGTTGATATTCTCAGAAGGACAACATCGCTTTTGATATGTTACGTGACGGCATGTGGTGGCAGAGATCTATCTATCTACCTACGGTAGGTTGCCATGACTTGCGTTTTCTATAATAATGGTGGTGAATGATGTAACAGTTAATGATGGTCGTTCATACCCATGGTCCCGGATGCATCACCGCCGCCATAGAAGGTGGCGTGGGCGGCAGACCAACGGCCATAGTAGCCGCTGGTGGGGACGGGAGGGCGCCGAGGCAGGGCAGGCTTAACCTTCCTCTTGTAGTAGCTTGCAGCTACCAACTTCTTCTTCTTCGACTTCTTCTTGAGGATGGAGGCCGCCTCCCCTCCTTGAACGCCTGCATCCATGCTCAATATTATGGCCACTGTCAGCAGCAGTGCCGCAACGAACCATGCCAGTAGTAGTCGTCGATTGTAGCTGTGAGCCGCCCTGCAGTACAACGTATGTATTAACAGAAAAGCGCACACACACACACAGTCTCTCTCTCTCTCTCTGTGATCACTTACATGATGGCCTGTCTCTCTATCTGTCTTTCAGCAAATTACAACCAGCTCTTGCTCCGCTGTTGGTCTCCTCGTGGGCTTGTTGGATCGATCACCTGATTCGACACTTATATATTGACGTTAGACGCATAACGCTAATGGACAGTACGTGCCACAACGTGCCGTTTTCGACCTTAGCATCCTGATCAATAATTACCGCCGAGACTGACTCTCTCTCTCTGTCTCTCTCTCTCAAGCTTCCAAAGTACAATCAGGGTACACACACAAGACACATTGCCATGCGTACTGTATTCCAGAATCCAAAGTCAGTATTAAACAATTGTGCTTTAAGCAAAGTCAAGGGGGTGCACTACCCCGCATTATATTAAATATACCTCTTCTTAAGCCAAAGTCAAAGCGAGAAAACTAACAATTCAAACATCATTCCCTTACACTTCTGCTTTACTTAGTGGGTCTCCACTTTTCTCATTTACATTTATATAAGTAATGCCTCCACAAATGCGGAGACAAATGCAAGCATCTATGTGCCTCTTAGAGTGCCAAAAGTTGTGGAAAGTATTTAATGTGCTTTTACATATTTGATATTGACTAAGCTAGCTACCAAGAATCTTGGCTCCATGCTCTCAAAATAGAGACTATTTGAGAGAGAGAGAGAGAGAGAGAGAGAGATATATATATATATATATATATGTATTAACATCTTTTGGGGCCAAAATTGGCATGTGAAACAAAACCATGTATAATGATGATCATCATTAGATATCCAACTGTGGCGTGCTAAAAGATGGTCAATGCTTTATTGTGAAACTATAAAAAAGAAGTTAAGGTGATGTGCAAAACAAAATAGTGCCAACGATATTATAGTACACTACAAGATACAAGCCTCATACCGACGTTAAAAGCAACGAAAATGTTCACCAAAAAAAAATTGCCCGCATCGTCACTAAAACCTTCGATATTAGCAAAGCCATAGAACCGTCACTATCGTAGTCGCTATTGGCGTCGCATATTACGACACAAATAAAGACGTCAATAGTGACGTTTTGCAACGCATACTGTGACGATAATAGCGACGTGTGCATGTAAATTTGCGACACTAATAGCAATGGTTACAGAGTTTTTTTAAATTGGTGGTAGGTGTCACATATAGCACTATGTGCTATATTTGGACTATACAAAAGGGTTATAGTAAAGTGTACAATGGTTGTCGAAATGAAAGCAAAGTGTACTTAAATCCACAAGACTAATACATAAAATAAATACAATACCGCTTAATGAAAGCACTCATGGAATCATGGCAAGATACAAAGGATGATAATAACATAGTGCATAGAAAATGCCTACATAAATCACAGGTCCAAAAAAGAAGAGGATGTGCACTCCACAGATCCAAGCATGAGCTATAGATCCTCGCCATTCGAAAGCTCATCCCGCCGCAAAGGAACATCGAATGAACTCTGCAAAAAAAGAAACAATCACATATCAGTCCACCATACAATAATGCATTTTAATTAAAATTAGTAACTACAGACAAGAAAGATGAGTGACTTATTGGGCCGGTGCATGCATACAATCTATCGAGCAATGCAGTGAGACTGTGTCTCTCTGCATATTGAGTCTCTAGGTCAGTGGGATCACGGTTTGTAATGGAGTGCTGCAAATAAAATAAAATACAACAGTTAGAAACACGATTGTCAATAGAAGCTATATTGTAAAAAAATAAGCAAGAAGAACAAAAGAAAAACTTACAAAGTCCTCCAGATAAGTCATGTGGCCGCTGCTCACCACTCCTGCCTCTAGTTGTACCCTCGCTGCCTCGCGTTGTTGTCTCCAATGTCATGGAGAATCTATCGCCTCCTCCCCGATTCAGCGCCAGTCATCTGCGCTAGCCACTCAGGCTTTGAGACCCCACTCTTAAGTACCTTGCGTGCATCCAATTGTCTGTGTGACAGGTACACGTATGTACTCCATCATCCAGCCTGTGAAAAACCTATATGCTGTGGTGGGTACCAGAAACTCCTCATGCAAGGATGCTACTATGTAGTCTTTGCTCCCCTTCGGTATGCTCTTCCAATGATCCAAGACATTTTATTAGCGTGAGGTAGTTGCATATTGCGACGCAAATAGCGATGCCAATAGTGACGTTTTGCAACACACACTACAATGATAATAGCGACGTGTGCATGTAAATTTGCGACGCTAATAGCAACAATTATAGAGATTTTTTTTGTTGGTGGTAGGTGCCACATGTAGCACTATGTGCTGTATTTGGACTATACAAAAGGGTTATAGTAAAGTGTACAATGGTTGTCGAAATGAAGGCAAAGTGTAATTGAATCCACAAGACTGATACATAAAATAAATATAAGACCGCTTAATGAAAGCGCTTATGGAATCATGGTAAGATACAAAGGATGATAATAACATAGTGCATAGAAATTGCCTACATAAATCACAAGACCAAAAAAGAAGAGGATGTGTGCTCTACGGATCCAAGCACAAGCTATTAAACATCGCCATTTGAAAGCTCATCCCACTGCAAAGGAACATCGAATGAACTCTGCAAAAAAAGAAACAATTATATATCAGTCACCATACAATAATGCATTTTAATTAAAATTAGTAGCTATAGACAAGAAAGATGAGTGACTTATTGGATCGGCACATGCATACAATCTATCAATCAATGGAGTAAGACTGTATCTCTCTGCATATCGAGTCTCCAGGTTGGTGGGATCACGGTTTGTAATGGAGTGCTGCAAATAAAATAAAATACAACGGTTAGAAATACGATTGTCAGTACAAGCAATATTGTAAAAAAATAGGTAAGAAGAACAAAAGAAAAACTTACAAAGTCCTCCAGATAAGTCCTGTGGCCGCCACTCCCAAGACGATGGACCACTCGTGCCTCTAGTCGTACCCTCGCTGCCTCGCGCTACTGTCTCCAATATCCTGGAGAATCTATAGCCTCCTCCTTGAGTTAGCGCTAGTCATTTGCATCTAGCCACTCGGGCTTTGAGACCCCACTCTTAAGTACCTTGCGTGCGTCCAATCGTTTGTGTGATATGTACCCACGCATGTACTCCATCATCTAGCCTGTGAAAAACCTATTTACTGTGGTGGGTATTGGAAACTCCTCATGCAAGGATGCTACTATGTAGTCCTTGCTCCCCTCATGTATGCTCTTCCAATGATCCAAGACGCTGTGGCGAAAAACTTATTGGCACAACTCTCTCATACGAGCCATCACCCTCCTCCCCTCATCATTCATGATGACGGCTCTTGTTCTATTATCTACAAGGTATCCATACCTCTTTGGGGTATATCTAAGATGTGTCCTCTCCCACCTGCGACCGCGCTCCTGGGCATATCCAGGAGACCCCTGTACATCTGGTATATCCACGGGGGTGGTATCTCCCGGAGTAGCACCCATAGGGGTGCTACCTGCGGACATCTGAGCAAAAGTTGGAGTGACTGGAGTAGATGTCCCCACAGGTGACACAACTCTAGCAGAACGACGAGATGGAGACACTGCATCAGTACCTCCACAACAATCACTTGAGCCACCCTCTCTCGAACCTATACGAGAACGAGGAGTAGCATCTGTATCCCGAGTCGACCATGGGTTCACCACATCCACATCTCCGAAGCATCCCCTAGAACCACTCCCTCTATTTGGCCCAAGTTTGGAGCGTCGACCTTGTCTACTGGAAACCAAAGCATTAGAGCATGCCGAAGTAGATCTAATGGAATGGCCTGCTGATGGTGTCTGAGACAGCTCCTAGTCCACCATATCTCTGAATTGAGCAATCTGATGTGGAGACATACGTGTAAAGATCTCTTGTAGCTCCTTGTCACTCATCCCTCGACTCATCGTGCTATCCAAATATCCATAAAGGTCACCTGCATAGATAAAAATTGATATTAGCATAATCAATATAAAGATTCAAGCAAAGCACGGTAATAAAACTCATTAAAAAATGATCTTACTTAAAATACATATTCTAGAGTACCCTTCTAAGTGATTCATCAATGAATTGAGTAGGTAGATGCTCCAAGTATGATGCAGCCTATGGTCCCATGTCAATCTCTCGACAAAACTCCACGTACATTGGAAGGTTGATAGAAAGGTCACCACAAAGGGATGAGTCCACCTCATTCTCAAAGAAATCTTGGCCTCCTATCTTTCCATCATTGTTACCCGATTCTGCATTCTCTACATACTCTAAGCTTTGGGCGGCCTCCACTCCTTGCAGTATCGACCCCTCTATATGCATATTATTCTCATCTATGCTGGGAACATTGCTTTCATAATATACTCTCACACTTCGGGGAGTTGAAGGTATAACATACCACCATCGAGGTTGTTGGGGGTTTGGATAGAAAATTACATGTTCAAAATCACATACGAGATTGAACATTTGTGACATATAACATGTCGTAATAAAATTTAAAAAGACTAGAGTTCATGCACCTTTTCACAATGGGCTGGCAATACAAACGTGTCACACAAATTTTTCCATCTTTTTTCAGAATCTATTTTGAGAAATCCGGATGGACCTTATCAAACAGTTGCCCTGACTCCTTCTAGTACCACTTTGAACCACTGCATAACTAATATGATCATGGAGAAGCTATGGTAATACCCTGTGATAATACTTTGCAAGTTCCCAAAATACTCAACATCTTATCTATAACGGTGTTTGGATCCATGGCTCACCGCTCTTTTGCTCGAACTTTGCCATGATACCACAATCCGTTGTGGAGCACATTTTGTTGATATGCTCCATGTAGAAATGTCGTCCGCGCGACCATGCCATACTGTATATTTTGTACTGCACATTGAAATTGTTAATTAGTTGTCACATATAAAATCTGAATACAACCGCTTATAAAACATGTGGTCATCTTTGGACTACATCCCCTCGAGAATTCCCACTCCTCAGTTGAGACCTCCACCCCTTCGCTAGAGGCTGTAATCAAAGCTTCATATAACCATCGCATTGACATAAACCGCGGCATCTCCTCCATGCCCTCAGATATCAAATTGATCGATGGTATGTACTATGTCAAAATTCGGATCGCACTTTGTCTCGATCTTTCGTGGATTGCTCGTACCTAGCAATCAGTGTCTCTATGGAGGAATGGTGCAACATACAAAAAAGATTCACTTTCTCCTCCATTGTAGCATTCATTCTTTTTTCTACCCCATTGCCAAAAACTACATGTTCGGTTAGTCTATCATCATCCTTCAGCAACCATAACATACTATTGTCTGAATCCACTGTTGGTAGCCCCACTGTGAAATATGCACTAACGCCTCAGATACCAACCAACCTTCAACCATGCTACCTTCTGACCGAGCTCGTTGTCACACAAAGCCTTTTAGGGTTTTCATGAAGTGCTCCAAGAAGAATATCCATTGCATATGGACAGGTCCAATAAACTTCACTTTGTCTATAAGAGGCACCAAGAGGTGGGTTTGTATCGTGAGCATACTAATCGGTATGTACTTCTCAAAGAGACAGACCATCTTTTGTGAGATCCATTGGAGTAAATTTGAAAATCTGTAAATCGCCCCACGTATTTCTGCAGTAAGGCATCCTATGATCGTGATCAATAGTACAAATTGCCACAAATGAAGAAGCATTAGGAACAAAAACTACACTCCAAATAGTAAAATACGTAGGCCACTTACGATCCATTCGTAGTATAAGCTTAACATATCTTATGCCAATCATGGGATTTTAGCCCTAATAATTGGTTGTCTTCAGAAAATGCGGATATAAGAGAATGCATCATACTCGTTGGAGTGCGGATAGATCTGATAATTTGCTTTACAAAGCACTCTTCTTTAGTAGACAAGATCCAAGGAGCGTGAGGTAGTTGCAAGTGACCATCAATACTTGATGCATCTCCATCTTGCCTACCTCCTTCAAATCCATTTGTGCCCTTGCAATGTCTCTCTTTCTTGTGATGTGGTCCCATAGTAAGTTGCCCACATTCTTGAAAATATGTATGGGATCCAACAAGTGGTTGATCTATAAGTGGGTCCAATACGGCAACTCGTAGAAAGCTGAGAACTATCGCATTCTATTTGGATGCGACTCTATGTGGACCATTTTCAGCTTGTACCAGCTTTGGGTGTTTATTTGTGTTGAAGGTCGTCCAAGAAAACCTTCCCTCACTTCATGACCCTCTGACAGGAAAGCGACATGTTCTTGATATACCATATTCTTTTTGGTTCGTGACCTTTTAATGGTGGTCCACACAATGGACATGTATGATAACCTGAGGTAACTAGACGTGTCCCAACACCTCTATCCTGCGAATACAAACTTGAATGACCTATGATAGATATTACCAACAAGAACTGAAGCCTACTTACCCGAGCAATCCCCAAATCCCAGAAAGTCATGCATGGTCCACATAAGAATGGCTCATATATTGGCAGACCGTCGACTATCGCAGTTGCTTACATCTTCCATGACGACCCCCTCCTCCCACAAAATCTTAAGCTCATCGACTAATGGATGGAGATAGATGTCCATATTCTTGACTTTGTAGTGATCAGGACCGAGCAAGCTAAGGATCAAGTGTCCTTTCTTCGTAGAAAGCCATGGTGGAATGTTGTAGTTAACAAGGACTACGTGCCACACACTATAAGAAGTTGAGCGGAGATCGAATGGGTTCATGCCATCCATAGCAAGACACAGCCGAAGATTCCTTGGCTCTCGTGCAAAGCTTGGAAAGGTAGAGTCAATGTGGCTCTATATGCGTGAATCTGTTGATATTCATTAGAGTCCATCTATGGATTTATTTTGCGCATGCCACATTGTCAAGCTCGCCAAGCCTAACATACGAAACATGTGATGTTTACAGGGGATAAGTGGAAAGTGTCTAAGAACTTTATGAGGGATGAATTTCCCTTGCAAGTCTTGTCGATACCTGCGAGCACGACACTTTGGACATGTCTCCATAGTCTCGCATTCTCCTCAAAATAGTACGCAACTGTTGTCACATGCATGGATGCTATTGTAGTCCATGCCAAACTTTTGTAAAACATGACATGCATCATCAGGAGACTCAGGAATGGTATTTGGAAGTGGTAATAGGGCCATTACCCCAAATGTAGCACCACAAAAATCCCTCTCAAGTTAGAGCCTCTAGAACTGTAGTTTGCCCCTTTTCATATAGCTTTGAAATGTTTAGTTGCAAATCATGCATACTTTTCACCTCATCCATCACATTGTCCTTTATATAGGTGGAGTAACTATAGCCATAGGTTTCTTTCCTATAAGCTCTATTGCCTTACTAGTGGCTAAAGGCATAATCCCAACATGCATTGTTTCTCTTTGCCTTTGTCGAACATAGAGATTGCATCCTTAACATCCTACCACTCTATTTTAATCCCAAATCTATAGTCTCATCTTTAAGGAGTTTTTCCAAGCTCAACTACAAAGCAAGACCCTCAACATGTGAAAATAACTCTATCTTTTCAGTCTCTCAAACCTATTACTTAAGAGTATCTAATTGGCTAAACTTGAGCTCAAACTGCATAATAACTCTGTAGGCAACAATACCTTTATTAATATTGTTAATCCATTCTATGAAAGTCCATTGAGTACCCAAACCTATGTCCACAATCAATAGCAAAATCTTCACAATGCTCTCTTAAACTCAACACAACTTACTTTTGTTATGAAGGCTTTACTCTCATTAATCTAGAGCACTCTCTCTCTACACTGTAAATGGCATTTTCAAAACCTCAAAACTCCCCTAATGGAGTAGCAATAGTCATCTTGTGATGTTACCTATAGCACATTGTTTGTTTACCAGGTATAGTAGGGCTTGATGATCCACAAAGATGATGAAGGAGGTGGCCAATCGTATAATGAAGGAACTTCTTGACAATTTATACCATACCAAGTCCCTCATGTTCTATCGTGGAGTAGTTCATTTCTATTTCCATGAGTTGTTGGCCAGCAAAGCTCATAGGAAATCTATATTATATTCACCAAGATAGTAGAGCATTGGTTCAATCATGATTTTAGATGCATTGATGTGCACATAGGACACGATTCTCTAGTTTGGTACGTGTAAGTTGCATGCACTAACAAGAGTTATATCTCCATATGCTTGCTAGCACTCCTCAGTCCACTTCTAGCTTACTAAGAGCTTGTATAGCAATCTAGCAATAATTACATAGTTAAGAATAAAGTTTCTATAGTAAGCAATGTGTTTGAGGAAACATTGCATGCCCTTGGTGTTTTTTGGGGTGGGAGCTTCAAGCTTACTCAAATTTTAGATGTTTCTATAGCAATAACATTATTGGGAACATGTGGCCTAGAATGAGTCATGTTTCACCCTAGCATTGGCACTTGAGTGGATCTAATGAAAGCTATTATTTCCTACATGCCTCACTTCATTAGAAGAACCTTAGAAGGTTCTATAGCATCACCCATCCCATAACTCTTTAGATAGCCTTTCATGTGTGGGGAGACGGGTGGGGGGGGGGGGGGGGAGGGAAGGCAGAGTTAAGTAAAAGACCTTAATCACAAGGATTCAATAAGAAGAGTCACAAATAATAGAGATAACAAATCACTAAGGGAAATTATTCTGCAATAGAGACACAATAAATATTGAAAACCCAGCCACCATAAGAGAGTCATTGATTCACATCTTATACAACATATATGAGTCCAATTTAGACAAGTTTGAGATGATAGATCAAGATAATTTCATTGAGAAAATAGCATAAGATGATAGCTCAAATTTATCCTATATGTATCATGTAAGAATTACACGACATAGTGGTGAACAGAATTTGAGCAAGGAGTAGAGAATAGATAGCAAATAAGAGAAGAAGAAAAATTGCTTTAATTTCAAATGAACTAATACAAAGATGGCTCAGCCCCTTCGTGCATTTCCACTATGAAGCTTAAATGGCGATCTAGACAAATGACAAGTGAAGAGCTAAAGGGTAGCTAGAAGAACTTTGATTGGGTGTGAAAGATAGATTAATGATCGCTCTTGAGAGGTCTTCCTTTTATAGCATGGGAATGCAATTTCGTTGGGTTATCCAACCATATTATGACCCTCAAGTTTCTACTAGCATAACTAATCTATCTAACCCAAAGGCTAGATCCACAATATCACCTTTTTGCAATCTGATCACATACTAGACCTCATCAGACATATTGGTCAAGATTGCTTAGACATGGCTTTTCCTCATAATAGGTGTCTTATAACTTAGAGCACCATGAATTTTTTTGTTTGATTGGGATACTTATATTTCAAAACTTTTCAAAATTTTTTCCTTTTAGATAGACAAAAGAATGAATAAGAATTATATGTATTGAGTACTTTGCAACAAGTCACAATTTTTGTGGAGATAGTTGATGTGTCAAAAATTTGAGATCAATAGATTAAGGGATTTTATTTTTTGATTTTTTATACATATTTAGATTTTCTAACATTGCATACTTTGGGTTCTTTTGTGATTTTCAAAAAATTTTACACGAATCTATTAAAAAAAGTTTAATAAAAGTAAAAAAAACTAAAACTTTAAGTCCATTGCCTATAAAGATTGTTCACTTGACCTCATTTTCATTTTCTTAACTCTCCTAACCGCTTCTCTTCAAGTATCCTTGCACTTACCTCTCCCTACACCCCTCCTCCCACGACAGATCACACTTTTGCAAACTTCATGCAATTCCTTCAAGGCACAAACTTCACCAAGAGATTAGCCTTCTAGTAGCCTTTTGTCTCAATATCAAATATAATGATGATATGGTATTGTGGCATGGTCCAAGCTTGCAATATCCTATTGAGTACATGAATACATGTCTTTGATAGTTCATGTTATAGTTCTAAAGGAAGCCCAAGATAGAAAGGCCCCAAAAAGTTGGAAATGGAAGGTAGCCCAAGGCAAGAAAAGCAAAAAAAAAGGCAAGCTCGAAAAAATGTAGGAAAAGCCTTAATGCAAAAGGAAGTGCACAATAATGAGTGCACCAAATATTCTAGCAAAGAAAGCACACGGCGCATTGTAATTCACTTTGTAAAAGAGCGCCAGGCTCCCTCGTGTGTAATTTGTAAATGTAGACGGGCATATATGAAGGAATCGTGAAAAGAGGAAAGAAACAAAGAAAGAAGACATTGGCCAACAAGGCCAGTCATGTAAAAAGGGATGGGCGCCCAAAGAGGAGGGGGGCATGTATAAAAAGGAAAAAAGGTGTGTGACCAAAACTAGCTCTCCTCTTCTCTTCTTCTCCTTGTTCTTGCTTGTTTGAGCTCGTGCTTGAGAGAGGGAGTGTGAGGGAGTGAATGTGTGAGGGTGAGGGACTATGATGGAGAAACTTTCCATCTTCTCTTCTCTTCTCTTGCCTCACGCACGACAATGGAGCATGGAGCTTGGAGCTTGAGGATCAAGCTAGCTTGAGCTTGCATCTTGGATCATGGAGCTACCAGAGTGCTTAAGGGAGGAGGCAACTCAATGGAGTATGGAGGTAAGCTCACTACACTCATAGGTGTGAAAGTGCATACATCTATGTGAGAGGTGGCCATTGTACTTGGCTTGAAACACTTGAAACAATAAGCAATTTGTAGGTCTTGGAGGTCAAGTGAGAATCTCTCACATTTTGGTTCTATTTTTCCAGGACCAATGGACTCAAGCTTTGAGTGATTGCATGATTCAAATTGAGTGACAAAGTAGGAGTTCAACTCCGAAATGGCACTTGGTTTTAGCAAGGGAGTCAGAGGCCGTTGATCTCTTTTGCAGATTAGTTTAGGTGTAGGAAGCTTTTTGTGCATTGGCTAGAATAGGAGTTGTGTGTTTAGTATCAAATTTGAGACACTAAGATTTGGGAAATAAGGAAAAAAAAAAGGAAAAGATAACTCCATGTATAACCAAGAAACATGGAAACAAGGGAAAAAAGGAATTAAATTTTGCATATCCAAGAAGAAAAAAAACAGAGGTAAGGGGAGAAAGAAAAAACACAAAACGTGGAACAAGGGGG
The DNA here is from genome assembly GCF_053477565.2 of Lygodium microphyllum. NCBI lineage: Eukaryota > Viridiplantae > Streptophyta > Polypodiopsida > Schizaeales > Lygodiaceae > Lygodium > Lygodium microphyllum. The sequence continues at coordinate 190,048,264 of NC_141136.1, forward strand.
AGAGAGAGCTCATTTGCATTCAAGGAGATTGAGAGAGGGAACTTGTGAGAGAGAGACAGAGAGTTGTAGGTCTACAGACTACATTACCAATGATCCTTGGCTTGATGCATTCAACCCTTCCAGGTATGCTTGGGATCCCTGTTGATATTTGTTGTGTTGTTTTGGAATCCAAGTAGCATTGATTAGTATGCAATAAGTGAAATGGAAGCATATTTGTGCCATTCGACGGGTTTCACATGCCGCTCAGATGGTGACCATAGGCCTCAGATGGTCAAGTTGTGACTGGGCTCGAATGTCTAGGACACTTAAGTGTCCACTTAGACAATGGGGCCTTGGACAGCCTCACTCAGACGGGCCTTGGACAATGGTTGAGTTGTTTGGGCCTCAAGTGCCTAGCCTTGGACATTCGGCCTCCAATGGCTAACCTTGGACACTTGGATGGGTACCCTCATCTGAGTTTGAGCCAAACCGCTTCGATGTCCAAGTCTAGGACTCAGACTAGGCAACCAAAACCTTGTATGACTGAGTTTTCAACCTTTCAAGGGCTAGCTAGGGCTTGCCCCAATTGACCAATGACCAAGCTAGAACCTAACCCATAAATGAACTCATAGCATTGGTTGCACCTAGAAAAAGAAGGAACCTCAATGTAGCCATTTGAGGGGAACGAAAAGACTTGACCTTTGGCTGTTGGTAACTGATTAGAGACCCAAGCTAGCTTATTGGGCTACAGCTAATAGACCACCTATCACAACCCATAGAGAACTCAGGCTCAACTGGTTAGGAATAATCAAAACCCCTTCTTGTAACTACATCAAGAGCAGGAAATAGATTGAAGTAGTTGACTCCATTAAAGGTCACACTCGACAGGGTAGGCACGTAAGGATGTATGGAGACTAGAAAGTCTGATTTTGCATAGTGCACATCAAGATGCATTGCTAGTGTAGAAGTGTTGCACAATTGTAAACGGGTGGATTAACAAGGAACCCACCAACAGGAGTACAATCCCAAGAATTGGATAAGAGAACCAAAAAACCAAGAACAAAGACACAAAGGGGATCAAATCACCACATTGCCAAGCGAAGGAAAGGCTTGCCAAGATTAGGGATACGTCTCTAGTCGACTTAGTTGACCTCATAGATGCACTAGTGGGTCAGGAGGCAACTACTATGGTAGGCTCCAACTCGTGCTAGAGAGAGTGGCACGAAAGGAAGCCTAAAATCTTCTAGATGGCTTCTTAATCTATAATGAAGTACAAGTCAATCCAGATGCTTATAGGCACAAGATGACATTCGCCACCAAATGGGGGGTGTTTGCCTATAGTCATGCCATTTGGACTAACTAATGCTCCTGCTACCTTCCAGTGCCTCATGTGTGCCATTTTCAAGGACATTCTCTCTCATTGAACCCCTTAAAGTGCTATTTTAGGGTAAAGCATGGTTGTATCTTAGGGCACGTTGTGTCAAAGAATGGGATAGCCCTGGACTTTTCTAAAGTTAAGGTGATTATAGACCTTCCCGCTCCGACCAACTTCAAGGGAGTTCAATTTTTCTTAGGCCACACATGATACTACTGATGCTTTGTACTAAAGTATGCATTGATTGCTAGACCTTTGTAGAAAATGCTGATAGTATTCAAGTGGACCCAAGAATGTCAACATGCCTATGAAAGGCTTAAAGAGGCTCTAACTTTAGCTTGTATCTTAAGAGCCCCAGATTGATCCACCACATTTCACGTACACATTCATGTATCAAGATTTGCCGTGGGAGCAGTGTTGTGCTAACCTGGTGAACATAACCTAGACTATCTAGTGAGTTTTACAAGCAGACATCTCATGGAGATAGAAATGAATCACTTCACAGCGGAGAGAGAAGGGTTAGCCATGGTGTTTGCCATAAAGAAGTTCAGACACTATCTTCTAGCAACACCCTTCACCTTCTTTGTGGACCATGAGGCATTGCTTTATCTTGTGAATAAACCTTGCACAATAGGACACATTGCTTGATAGTTACTTCTGCTCTTGGAATTTGACTTCTTTGTGGTTGTACTCAAATTGCAAACAACATTATATGGTAGATCACATATCCCACACACCCATAGGAGAGGCGGATGGACAAGAAATTAGGGATGACCTACCCGACACAAACCTTTTTAAAATGTCTAGCAAATGAGAACTGCTTAGAGCAAATTTCATGCTGTATTGGGTAGAAGACATAGTCCACATATTTGAGAATGGACTATTGGAGGGACTAATAGAGAAAACTAGATTGAAAAGACTCATATTGAAGATCCAACCTTATCAATTGATTGCAAGTCAATTGTATCGGGTAGGACAGGATGGACTTTTGAGGAGATGTATCTACGAACATGAAATGTATGATGTACTCAAGGAAGTACATGGTGGAATAGCTGGAGGGCATTTCAGTGGAGACACTACCACACGCAAGGTGCTCCAGTCCCAATTGTGGTGGGCAACATTATTCCACGCAATGCAACTAAGCTTGTAAAGCATTGGGATGAGTGCCAACAAACTAAAGTTCTTACTCATAAGGACAAAATGGAGTTGACCCTAGTGATCACATGCCAACCATTCAAGAAGTGGAGAATCAATTTTATTGCCTCAATTAGTCATGTAGCTCAATATTCCCGAGCCAAATACACCATTGTTTCCATAAACCATCTCACCAAGTGGGCAGAAGCTCGAGCAACTCGCAAAAACGATGCAAGGACCATATCTAAGTTTCTTTGGGAGCAAGTAATCTCACGGTTCGACTTCTTCATAGAGTTGGTTAGTGACCAATGCACACACTTTATCAATGAAGTGATCGCTCACTTGTTATCCACCTTCCTCATAATCCATAGGAAGTCCTATCCATACTATCCGTAGGCCAGTTGTTAAGCCGAATCCACAAACAAAATCTTGGTGGGTATTCTAATGAAAGTCATATTTGCCTCACGTAGTGACTGGGACAACAAACTTATGGGAGCTTTATGGCTATACTGAGCTGCGTTAAAAATAGCCACAAGACAAACTCCATTTAGGTTGACCTATGGAATTAAAGCTATTTTGCCAGTAGAATTCTTTGTTCCTAGCTTGAGAATAGTAGCCCAAGCGCAATGGGAGGGCCAAGAAGCATGGATAAAACACCTAGTGGAGCTAGAACGCCTCTTTGAGACCCATCTCATTGCAATCCATGCTCTAATCTATGAAAATGCGTGCAAGAGTTGGTTTGACAAATATGTCAAGAAATGGGACTTTGGGCAAGGAGATTGTCTTGCTATACTCTATCAAAGGACATAGGCAGAAAATGAAGTTAAGGGCATTAGGAACCTTCAAAGTTCGTACTGTCAGTAGAATGGGGAATGTGGAATTAGAAACCTTAGAAGGATAGGATATAGGTTTCTTTAATGGAAGCCGCATCAAAAAGTACTACCCCCCATCACATCCACTTCATGAGCCTTTGATGATGGACCCATTGTTGAATGTGAGGGTTGTGACCATCACAGAGCTTGAGGATGTGGATGAGGAAGCAGTAGCACCACCTACCTATGGATCACCATGACCTCCCAAACAACATGCACCCTTAATACACTAATTGATGAGGGAGTCAACGCCAATGTCTTAACATCAAACATCGGGTGTGCGTAATTTCCTATAGTACACATGTGACTAAGGATACTATGAGGGTAAAACCTTGTTATGAGCCCAAGGATACTAAGATATGGCCATGGCCACAGAGGATGACTTGACTACATGCATTCAATGACTGGATTCAACTTTTACAATATTGGCTAGAAGTTATGAATGTTTAGACCTAGGCCTACTTGATGAGCCTATAGCAAACGAGGTACATTCCTTACCATATTCTTCGGAAGAATACAAATTCATCTTTATTAAAACTTCCACTATTGCAAATGAGATGATTGGAGATGAAATCTCACGAGAAAAGATCGAAAGCCAAGGTTTGATTACATTTTATAAAAAAGGCAAGATTTCCATGCCACTTTAGGAACTCTTTGAACTCCAACGACTCGTTGGAATCTGAGTCCAACTTCATATGCAAGTGGTATAATTTGCACCTTTCATGGGCCCATGAGGAATACCAAATCATAACCAATGCAGAGCAACGATGTGCCATGAAGACTATTGAGTACAACCAATCCTATGTGGTCCCCGCCTCATTTAGAGTGTTGGCCATAACCAAGAATTAGCCATTAGAAGAAAATGCCATGCTTCACCCATGCTTGGATAAGATTCTCATGGAGGAGGAACTCCATATTGCAAGTTGGCTCAACTCAGGTGATCTCTTGACTGATGTATTGACTTACATTACGCAATTAGGCACTTGTCCATGGGATTTGGACTATTATGATACACTTGAATATAACACCAAGTTTTATGATTGGTTCTTGAGAAAGTAAGGCACACCATGGATGTGCTGAATGCCCATACACTTTGATTTCCACAATCCTAGGAGGATTTTCATCCTTTCTAAGGGGGAAGGGGAGAATGGATGAAAACTTAAAACATGAATTGAATTCTAAAAGAAAAGAATGAAGGTGTGGATTTATTGGTATGCAAATTCTTAACTTTTGGGATTTTGTGGATAATATTCCTCATTGTATGAGAGTTCTTATTTTCAAACACAAATCTTTCTAGCCATCTTACTTTTTGTGCAAGAGATGCCCCTTAAAAAGAACCAATTGTGGGATGTTGTGTGGCGACAAGAACCTAAATGGGAGGATAGCAAGGTAAAGCCAACATGCTTCCATTATCGGAGGAAGAGCATATAGATGTGGACTAGCCATGGAAATTCAGGCATTCAACCGATTGAAATGTCACAACATCCACAATTTTGAAGGATTGGTGACAGTCAAAGAGGTGGTGACACAGATGCTAGAACAATGCAACTCTACCAAGTACCTAGAAAAGGTGGAACAAGACATAGACCACAGTAAATGCACTGAATTCCTAAGGACCTTTGATATCCAAAGGAACATTTGCACAGTAACCGTCAGGCAAGCTGATAACTCTAAAAGTGTGGTGGTTTCCCTTAGTTCATAAAATGTAGAGAAGGCATTGGGGCTATGAGAGAAGCCAAAAAAGAGACCCAAGAGGGATGTGTATAGAATGCTGGAAAAAAGAAGGGTCTACGCCAATTATGTAATCAACCTAGCGAATATCCCGGATCCCACCATTTAGTTGCATGTTAAAAGAATCCATACACTTTTTTCAAGCTAGAGATACAATGTCCTTATGAGGAGAAATTGGTGTATCCTTGTTGGAATGCCTTGTAGCCAATGCCCTAGACAAGGTGAATTATAATGCATATGTTCGGAGGAAAACAATAGAGGCCTCAACAAGGGTAGTAGCTACTACAACACCAAGGGTGGCATGAGGAGAGTCCCTGGCTATACCACCGTAGAGTTCGAAAGGAAAAAATTGCCTCCAAGGTCTCAACCATAGGTTTTGGAGGAGTATTTACAGCCATTATCCAGGAAGCTCTAGAGGAGGAGGAGAGAGAAGTGGTAGAAGAAACCTCGGAGCCATCACCAATTCACTAGGAGTTGTCACCTATCCATGAGGAGTATCACTCTCCCACCCCAACAAACCCGATCATCTCAATTTCATGAGGAGAACAGGAGGGATAAGAAACCCATAGAGAGCAATATGAAAACATGGCAAAAATCACTAATAAAAAGGAGAATGCCCAACCACCTCAACTATAAGAAGCCTCAAGTGAGAGGACAGTTAGTGAGTAGCAAGGCTGAGAACTCTTGAGCCAAGGGGGAAGAAGGAATATTACTCTCAAAATCCCCATAGTTATGGAAGGCCCACTCCATCATTGAGGAAAATAGAGAGCTACAAAGGGTGGAGGAGTCAAATAGGCTAGAAGAAGAGCGTAGAAAGAGGCAAGAAGAGGAGGAAGAAAGGCTAAGAAGAAAAGAAGAAGAGGAGATTACCTTTGCCATTCGGAGATTAGTGGAGCAACCCTCCTGATCTCAAGAATTGGCAATGATGAGCCCAATAAGGGAGGACGTGCCAAGCACGAGCACAGTAGCGGAGGAAGTTGGACCAAGACCAAGGGTGGAAGGCAAGGGAAAAGCCCCATTACAACCAATCCCATACGTCTTGACCGCACCAAAAATCACCCTAATACAGGGTACTGTAGAAGGGGAAATCAATGAAAGCAATCTCATGGCTTGGGTGCAGTACCTAGTTAGCAAAGTGTAAGAAATTGCACCTACACCCAGTGAAGGAGCCCCTCTTGTAGGAACCAAGAGACCAACAATAGCCACCGACGTAGAGTCATGACAAGGGACAAAGGTAACGTGCTTAGAAGTGTCAACCACTTCAATACCTTCGGACATGTGCCATAAATAGATCAAGACAAACTGGTGAAGGAACTTTAAAGCCAACTTCACAAGGCAACCAAGGACAAGAAGACCGCACTTGTAGAGCTTGAAAACGAAAAGGCTACATTTGCAGACTATAGAATGGAGTAAGCAAGAGCAATGACTATCATTAATAGGGAAATGATCTCATGAAAAGAGGATCTAAAGGCAAGAGAGGGAGAGGAGGGTCTCAAGGAGTTGTATGGTGAAGAGAGGGAGACCCATATCTCCTTGGAAAATATGTGTGCCTTCAACTCTTGCAAAAATAAAAGCCTCAAGCTAGAAATAAAAGAGTTGAAGAGAAAAAAAAAGCTACAAAGGAGCTACAAGAGGCAAGGAACCAATGGGATGAGGAGAACAAGAGGAAACTAATAGAGCTGCACAACTAGCTACTATCAGTTTTCCATGAACAAGACATACTTAAAGAGCAAGTGAGAATAAAAACCCAAGAACAAGAGCAAATGCATACACTGTGGCAAGAGTAAGAGCAGGTAATTGCCACTTTGGCCTAGTACCAAAACCAAGGGTTAGAGCAGATGAAGGAAAAAGTAGAAGAATGGGTAGCCAAGAATGAAGATCGAATCAAAAACTTAGCTTACAAGCTGGCCCATGCCAAGGGTGAGCACTCCTAGTACAAAGCAAAGCCATGACTAGAGACATGAATACTGGAGCAACAACACACATTCTTAAGAATAGTGTTGAATGTCACACAGCCAAGAGGAGAAGAGACAGTGGAGTAGCTCAAGAGAAAGCTAGAATTGACAAGGAGGGCTCTACAGCATACGAACTCCATGACAAGGCACCCATGACTAGCACCCATTTTGGGACTACAGGAGCAATGCACTCACCTAACCTCTATTGGCTTAATTGCATAACAAGAATTTGCTCTGCTAAGGCTTGGGGAGATAGAATGGCAAAGGCAACCATTGCAATAGGAGCCACTAGAACTGGGCTAGGTAGAAGGACTTGATTTTGAATCGGACAGTTAAGGGGAGAAACAAATGGAGGAATTAAGCCTCCCTATGTAACCACAAGTGCAAATAGAAGGGCAAGAGGAGGAAGCAGGTCCACCCGAACAAATGGTGGAGGCAAGGCAAAATCACATGGAGCAAGTGGAACATGCTCGGAAAAAGTTTCAAGCTAGGATAGGGCAAGTCCCTCAAGTGGCCATCCCTCAAGGTGAGGAGTGCAATCGTGTCAAGTGGGGCTAGGAACTTGTGATGTAGGAGCAACGGGAGAGCCATAGCCCCTTCATGTTCTCTTTCACCTCCCCTCACTCATTGGATAGAGTGTTATCTCCTAGGGTGGTGGAGGATGTCATCAAACTTTCATCTAGTCTAGGAAGGAGATGGGTAGAGGAACGAAGGAGGCACCCTACAAGGTGGTGGTAGGAACTTACAAACTATTTGGAAAGTAAGGCGATAGAGGAACCCCATAGGGTAGAGGGATATGAGGCACGACCAAGGTGGCACAAGAATATGTGAGACTCTAGCTTGGATGCTTGGATCGCTTTCTGTAATAGCACCCTACCTTATGAGTGGGATGACCCTATCCACACACCCTACCTAAGAAGAATTGTTGATTTCAACCTGAAGGTGCATGGTAGATAGACCTTCCCTTTCATCTATAATGTAAATGCCTAAATCCTTGAAGAGAGCTTGATTTTTACCGAAAGGGACCTCCGCCCATCTATAGCAAGCAAGTTCTCCTCATGCTGCCTTGACCTCGCTTTCACCACCACGTGTAATTACCTCCACCTATTATGAGTACTATTAAAACAAAAACTTATTGCAGAGGAAGAGTGGCTACCACCCCTCTTTTTAGACCTCAATGTTGGGATTGATAATTGTGTGATAGAGCGCCTCATGATGAGAGCCACTCTCGTGCCAACATTTTGCATGAAGCTCTCAGAGAACACGAGTGATAGTAGATTCACTAGATGTAACCATACATTTTTGTCATCTACTCCACTCAATGTAAAAACCAGCTTAAAGGGATATCTGCAAAGCAGGGCATTCCTCAATAAATCCCTCAAGCCACCACACAGCTTGACCCCTGCTTTGCAATGGGATGCCTCTTAGCATACTCCCTCATTAAATTTATTCATTTAAGAAAAAAGAGAAGAAGAAGAAGAAGAAGAAGAAAGAGAGAAAAAAAGGAGAAAAGAAAGGATAAGAACACCATATTGGGGAATATGGGAATTTCCCATAAGTTTAGGAGATGTGGTCAAATCTCTGGATTTGTCATAACTTGAACACTATAACTCCAAATTGAGCGCTCCATAGCTCAATAGATTCCATTTTTCAAGTGCTTTCCAATGATATGTCACATCATATGGTTTTGAGAGACTTATGGGCATGTTATCCGGGTGCCACCTTTTTAATATTTAAAAAATGGAAATTGGGAGATTCCCAAACTCACTAATATTGTGTTTAAGAAAAAAAAAGGAAGAGGACAAGAAGGAAGGAAGTAGAAAGCAAAGAAGCACAACAAGGGAATCAACCATCTATACTCTACGAGTGTCATAAGCACTATACCTAGGAACCACCCTAGCCCATTCCCCACTTCACATACCTATGGCACCTTAAAGTGAGGACACACCTAGGGAGCTACCGCTCACCTAATATGGTTGGACCTGTCTCCTAAGGCACACCCACATCACCTCCCTTTGTACAAGAATTGGGTTCTTTACCCAACTCCCAGTTCCACTGCCACACAAACATCATGCATTTCATTGTGAGAGAGGCACATCTCCAGAGGGGTAGTGCACTTCCTTTCTTTTTAGGTACACTCCAAAACCTAAAATCCACCACCGACATCAAAGGCCCCCATCATCCACTCAATCCTTCCTCGTCATCCACAACTCTCCATGCATTTTGATGTGTCTCTCCTCCATAGCCAACCTCCTCAAATTCCATCATCAACCCACATGGAAAACCTTCAAACACCTGAGCCCTTATCAACAAGTGTCATGGGATTGGCTCTTAGCTAAGAGGAAGGTAATGTTACAACCTAAAAGGAAGCCCAATACAAAAAGTCCCCAAGAAGTTAGAAATGGAAGGTAGTCCAAGGCGGCATCCTAAGGTGAGAAAAGAAAAAAAGAAAGGAAAGCTTTAAAAAAATGTAGGAAAAGCCTTAACGCAAAAGGAAGTGCACAATAGTGAGTGCATGAAATATTCTAGCAAAGAAAGCACCATGCGCATTGTAATTCATTTTGTAAAAGAGCGGAATGCTCCCTCTTGTGCAATTTGTAAATGTAGACGGGAATGGGTGAAGGAACTGTGAAAAGAGGAAAGAAACAAAGAAAGTAGACCTTGACCAACATGATGGTCATGCTAAAAGGGATGGGTGCTCAAAGAGGATACGTGCATGAATAAAAAGGCAAAAAGGAAATGGAGAAGATCTTTCTTGCATGTGGCCAAAACTAGCTCTTCTCTTCTCTTCTTCTCCTTGTTATTGCTTGTTTGAGCTTGTGCTTAAGAGAGGGAGTGAGGGAGTGAGTGTGTGAGGGTGAGGGACTATGGTGGAAAAGCTCTCCACCATATTCTCCTCTCTTCTTCTTCTTCTCTTCTCTTGTCTCACGCATAGTAGCAATGGAGCATGGAGCATGGAGCTTGGAGCTTGGAGCTTGAGGATCGAGCTAGCTTGAGCTTGCATCTTGGATCATGGAGCTACCTGAGTGCTTGAGGGAGGAAGCAACTTGATTGAGCATGGAGGTAAGCTCACTACACTCGTAGGTGTGGGAGTGCGTATGACTATGTGAGATGTAGCCATTGCACTTGGCTTGAAATGCTTGAAACAATAAGCAGTCCGCGGGTCTTGGCGGTCGAGGGAGAAGCTCCCATAGTTCACTATTGACTTCAAGGATTCCATTAAGAAATGGGTGCCCTACAATCTTTTGAAGGACATAAATGACATAGAGGCAGTTCACAAATGACTAGGTTGTTTCTATACAAATCGCACCCCTACCTACTTTAAGCATCTCACTCCTCAATAGGCTAGGGGATATATCATTAATCACACTTGCCTACTTTAAGGATCTCACTCCCCAGTAGGCTAGGGGATATATCATTGATCAACATGACACCAACTATCTCTCCTAGATAGCCACCTTCATTTTGTTACTCAATGAAGGTGAAGACCCCTTGCAATCATAGTGAGTGCTAAATAGCACATGGCGGACTTGCTAAAAAATGTCCCTCACCCAAAGACTTTACCAATAGACAACACTAAAGAGGAAGCTAAGTTATAGAAGATGTAAAACTCTAGGTCTTATGGTCGATAGAGATATAGTTGATATGGAGGGATAACACTGCATGAAGTGGCTCAAGCGATCAAGAGAATGCACCATCTATCATTGATGCAGACTATCACATAAATAGCATAAGAGAAGTCTTCATTGATGACAAAGAATTTGTGTTTCTCCATAATATGGAGAAGTTTTTTGGAGAGGGAGAATGAGGCAATTTTTTTTTGTGAAAATTGCAAATGAATTCATTCTCGTGCCTAATGATATGCGTGCAAAATACAGCAACTTGAACGTTGAAGATGTAAAAGGTGCACTCATGGCTCTTAGAGATGGCATCAAATTGGTGAAGCATGCCACAATTGGCATGCAAGAGTTTGAATCAGTGTGAGCTAGCTTGGTGGTAGAATAGGTGCCCCTAGAAGGACAAGAAGTCCCCCTTGATCTATTAGTCTAAGTCAAGTCCTTGTCAAGTCTAACCCTCAAAGGTTGCTTCCAAGGGATGCAAGTAGACCCATAAGAAAATCAAGCACCTAAAAATGGTCTAAAACTTGTACTAAGCCCATAATATCAAGCATAGTCTTCTAGAAAAAGCCCCTTATAATACCAATATATTTTTCTTGAAATGCTATCTTTGGAAAATATTTTGTATTTTTGTGTGTTCAAATTTCATTATGTTGAAGTCTTTTATGAATCGATGTTATGTGGTATGTGTTAATATTTTATGAATTGATGTTATTGTTTGATAGACTAAATAACTTAGTTTTGTCCCAAAATGCTAAAAAATAACCAAAAAATACAAGATGAGCTGCCAAGGAGGCCTTGAATGCTATGACATGTGAAAGGGCATGGTCTTGCCCTTTCACATGTCATAGCATCTAGGGCATCCTAAACACCTCATTTGGCAATTTAAAATCATTTTTTGGCATTTTGGGACAAAACTAAGCTATTTGGCCTATTAGACAATAAAATTTTCACTTTTTAATATATTTCACTTGTATTTCATTACTTCAATGATGCATATTTAGTTGTCATTTGGAAAAGAAGAAAGACTAAGCGATCGACCATCTCGAATTGAGTGCTCATTATTCTACTTAATCATTAAATTTTCAATTGACGTTTCAATTTAAAACTTACATTATTATACTCAAATATACCATGAGATATTTGAGGATGAATAAAAAGCAAAGGCTTTTCATTACATGCCAAAGTTTACAAAGCACATTACACTGCATTCTGTATTACAAAAACTCTAGGCTCTTGGCATTGCTAGTCTCTCTCTGCTTGTATCCTTTTAACTAATTGCATGTCTCTTTGTATGATGGTCACTTGCTTGGCATAAATTGCACATAGATATGCATCCTAGTGCAAGACCTTACATGTGCAAAATTGATCTCTATAAGAGGATTATGCTATGGCCTATGAAAAAGATAGCATGCTTGTCTGATCATTTAGTATGTAGTCAAAAAAGGAAATTTGGTGGCTAGCAACAATAGTTGAAGTGCTTGAGGAGACCCTTTGATCGCTCGCAATAGGAGCTGAAGTGCCCAAGGAGACCCATAATGCTCTCTCTTGGATCTTCCAACATGCTCCATGTTGGGATACAATTTCTAGGCAAACAAATAAGAAGCTCTACATTAATTGGCATTTGGGTGGCAAATAAAGACACTAATGTACATATTCAATTGTGACTTTAAGACATCACTATCATTGCCTTTTCTATTTTGCATGGAAACAAAAAAAACTTCTTAGACCATGGATAATGTCTCATTGAAGAAGGGAGGAGTACTTACCTGCAATAGAAAGGTGCCACTAAATAGGTCATATCTTGATGAGAATCGGAAAGTTATTTTTCCAATTAACATTGAGAATGTTTATTTTTTCACTTTGCATTGCCTCATGCACGTTTTTAATGAGCTATTGAAGTTGCATGTCGATTATGTCTACACATTAAAGCCTCTCTCCAAACGTCAAGTGTCTTTGAGAAAGTTGAGGAGCTATTAAATTCATTAGGTGTACATGGAGGCAAGGGTAAGATTAAAAAGAACCATGCCTAACTTATGATGTAGCACAAAAAATATCAATGAGTAGGATGAAGGCAAAGAGATTTCTCGAGCAATATGCATGGCAAGATATCAAAGTTAAAGTGGGAGATGTGAAAATAATTGTGCAAGTGCAATACAATTTTGGAAAGAGACCCTAGTCTTTAGAATGCTTAGGTTGGCATTCTTTTGATAAGTTAGTATGTATAATGCTAAACCCATCAACAAATCATCCCACTCAAGGTGGATTTCATAAATTACCAACATCATCCACTACATGGTACATCTTCAACCGTATTACTTGCATGTTCTTTTACATTTGTATAATTTGCATGTTAAATTATATTTGTATCATTTGATATTCCAAATCTAATGTGAATGCCCCATACTTCACAACATATATTATATTCTTATGAATCATATTTTTTAGAGAAGTGTGTATCTTTGGAAATGTAGAGCACCCAAGCTATGAAGAAGTCTCATTATGGGACTCGTGGTGCATATTTCTAGAAAACTTGTCATGAAGATGGTCACATCAAGAAAAGCTAGTTGAAATATTTCATTGGTTTATTTGGAAAGAGACTCTAGTTTTAAGAATGCTCGGCCAAATTTTTTCAAAATTAGATATTATTTTGATAAGATATTGTTTATAATGCTAAAACCATCAACAAATCATTCTACTCAAGCACAATCTCATAAAGTAGTCAATGATTATACAAAGCTAGTTGTCAATACATGGGGAGAAACTAACATCACCCACTACATGGTACATCTTTAACTCAACTACTTGTATGGCTTTTAATATTTTTATAATTTGATGTTCCAAATCAAATGTCAATGTTCCATATATTTTTAACACATATTATATGCTCATAGATCACATTTTTTAGAGGTATGGATCTTTGGAAATGTGGGGCACCCATCAAGGTATGGAGAAGTCTCATTATCGAGATCGTGGGGCATATTTCAATAACACTTGGCATGGGGATGGTCACATCAAGATAAGCTACCTTGTATACATGTTCAATTGGTTTTATAGATGTACATTTGGTCCTCCATCACATTCGAGAATGGTAAGGCTATTGCATTAATAAAATCTCTCAGGTAAAAAATTCAAGCATGCAACAAGGAAAGGTGGTGAAAAACATCGATAGTGGATACACATATAGCATGATACATGACAAGGTAAAGGAAAGGGTCAAAATGGAAACATGTGTAAAACTGCATGTGAACCCCTCTTACACCCTAACGCTAGGTTTCATATATTAATAGAGTTATTTTAGTTCATTTCTTACTTCATACTTCTATTGTTGTCTTTTCTTCTTCTCTTCTCATCCACCTCATGGCCTACACCAAGCAAACCATGCAACGACATTCACTACCAGGCCAATGGAAAGGGCGAGTGTTCACTTTTCCACCATGGCAAGGCAAAGAGATCCCCAACTTTAGCTAGTGGGATGACTCTAACAATATCACAGCCTCGTTATCTTATAGTCCTTTCTCCCTTTCACCCTCCCCCCTCAGTCCATCCAAAGTTTCAAAGACCCTCCCTAGATTGGACATAGAGACCTTGAAAAGATCTCATAAACAAGAAGACCATTCTAAAGACAAAGCAATAAGGGAAGATGTGGAAGGTGACAACTATCAATCGGAAAACAATGAGGATGACGCTTCTATGGATAAATAAGTTGGTACTAATGATGCTGAGGGTAGCATTGAGGATGGAATCAATAGGGCTAGAGTAGGATTGATAGGCTTGAACCTATTATAGATACAAGTAAAGGGCACTCAACAAGTGGTAAGGACCCTATGCAATGACCCAAACTACCAACCAAGTGACCCATAGTAATTTCTTCTTCTCCTCCTCTAGTACCCCTCCTCTCAACTACTATAGAACCTGAGCAACCCACACTTGAGCCCTAAACTCAGCCTCAACAAGTGCAAAGATGATAACTAAAGTGAGTTCTAGCCAGATGAGTCCCAAGGTAAATGCTAAAGATGAGGAAGAACTCACATGTGTAATGTGTCCCCTATCCGCTTGTAGGACACGTCTTAGTAGCCCATTGGGAAGAGAGTCTAAAAAGCGCTGCCCAGCACTCCCAAGGAATGTCACAGGGTTTGCGATCTAGGTCTTCCCGAGTCTACCACGAAGTGGAAGCATTCCGGCCGTTCCCACTTAGGACTGACCTGAATCAGGGTTTCCCTAATGGTTAAGTTTCTAGGAGGTAGCTAGCGTCGAGCCCCGGATGAACCATTTTGCGTGGAAACATCAAGGTCGAAGCATATTTATGCTGCACTTGGTTCAAGGAGAATGGGAAATGAGAGGGATGTGAAGCTTTACCTCTCTACCCGCAAGGCATAATCCCATTCCATTCCCCTAAAACAACATAAATCGAAACTCCAACTCTGTAGATTCTAGGTCATTGTTACCTCGCTGTCAAATCATTTGAGAAAAGTTCTCGGCCAACAGGGACTACCCTTCTGTTGGACGGACCCAAGGTCACATCCACCGCACTTTCCTCAAGTTGCTTTAGTTGTCTAATTACCTACCACATTTAGTTTGACAAGCAAAAACAACTTCGTTAATTAACCAATTAATCACTTGTTCCTTCACGTAACTTAGGCATTGACAGAGAAAAACAATGTCAAGCAAGTTCCTTTTCAACATTTGATATTTATTTATCAGTCTTTGGAATACATCAAATAATCCTCCCAAAGGCTATTCCAGCAATCCTCAGGGATTGCTATTCCAAGTTTCGCTCGTTGACTAGTATGTGGGCCTCGAGATCCCATCTCGAGTCACGTTGGCCTCTTGTGTAGGATCCAGAGGCAAGGGATTTACGACCAGAGCCTCCCCTAGCACCCAAGCATCCTCCTGCTCCAAGTAGTGCCCACGGAGAGACCTCTCACGGCGGGTTCGGTCCACGTACCCAACGCGGATAACAACCTTCTTGGATAGGGTCAGGCAGACCTTCGGAGGTAACTAATGCTGCCTCTCCCTCCATGATTTCAACCTAAAGCATTAATTATTTTTCCAGTATTAGTTCCTTGAGCAAAGAAGTACAAACAGTGCTCCTAAGTGTACAATCACGAGCATTCCAGTGGTCGTTCATACGGCCAACTGCTAAGGTGTGAATCCTTCTCTCTGAATACATCTAGCATTCGATCCGAGATCAATCGCAACTTGGCAAGATCCCAAGGGTTTCGTAAGCTGAGTTGCTTGTTTACCCCTTTTTCCTTGGGTTAGGGTTTATATCCTATTGACCCAAATTGTCACTACCTTAGGTATCCTTATGTCTTAGTCAATAAATCCTAGACAACCTCGTCACCCTAACTTGGTTGGTCAATTGCTTTTTGTCAATTCATTACTACCCTGGCTTGGCAAATCAGCTTTCAAGGAAGAGTGTTGTAGCAGGACGACTTCACAATTCCTAGGAATTTAACTTGCAATTAGAACTTGCCAAACTTGGTCTAAGGAGTAGCAATACTATTTTGTGATTTAGACACAAGATCGTACAATGTTGCAGCTCGTAGCACGAGATAGGTGTCAGTATCTGACTTCTAGGATTTTATCTTCCTTCATACAGTCTTTCTTGATCAAGAATACCTTTGATCAAGATAAGGGCTTGGGAGTCCTCTTGACCCAACACAACCCTAACCCTACTAGGCCGATAACGCTTTGGCCCTAGGGTTCCTAAATTCATACGGAAGTCTAGTATTTGGTCAATTGATCCTTAGGGTGAGAACCCTAGATTGTTCTTGCACGATGTTTAAATAATCCTAACCCTTCGTAACTATGGGTAGGACCTTTAAGGTCGGAAGTATTAAATTGGCATCCCAAGTGCGATACTAGGTAGAATTTTTATCATAGCTTAACCCTACCTAGCACATCGAGGTGACCGTCATATGCTAACTAATCACACCTTTATGAGTTTCATGTAGGCTACTCATTTACACGCGAATTACTTAGTTGATATGACCAACCCACGATTAAAAATGATCTTTCCTCTAAAGATGCAAATGCTTCCTTCTAGAGTTCGCAAGACTTTCATTAAAAAAAAATGGAAGTAACTGCAAGGTGTATGTGATGAATCATTCCATGCAAATATGCAATTTCAAGACCATAGACATTTTCCTTATATGCAGATATAAGATCTACAATGATCTTTCTTTCCCTTGCCCTAAACGGTATTGGTTGACATTCAGAACTTCTTCTTGTAAATCCCACGTATATGCATCAAATTCAAGACTTTAGTCTTTTAATGAAAATTCATCCTTTCCTAATTTCGAACTTTGATAAAAGAGCTTCTATGCATGGATGCATCATTCTTTCGTGATGAGATGCCAATGAATACATTGTTGATTTAATCCTTCTTCTAACGCTTATCGCAATCTAAATTGTAACTAACATTGCATGCAAATTGCATAATATCAAGTTCATAACTCTTTTCCTTTGGGAGATGCAACAAGGATGCCTTCGCACAAGTTCATCTTTTAACTTATGCATCCTGGTGTTTGTTGATGCACGTGGAGGGAGCACTTAGCCCAAGGTTTTTCTGTTGCGAGAGGTTACTTTGAACCGCTTTTGCTCGAGATCTAGAGTCGTTAATATTTCGTTGCGGAAATATTACAACATGATAGCCCTCAGGGAGATCTATAAGTACCAAAAGATCACAATCTCCCTACAAGTACCAGAAGAGCACAAACCTACTGATTAGAAAAGTGTCCTTTCTGCACTTGATGAGTTGTGCAATAAATTGAATCCCAAAGTAGAAAAAATTACATTTGTTGGATATTCTCTTGAACAAAAGGAATATAAATGTTATAACTCTATTACACATTACAGATAATAGGGATGTTGTTTTTCATGAAATGAGTAGCTAGTACAATAATGCATAGAATACAATTGGGGTGGATGAGAATGAGAGTGTAGCTATGGAAAAAATAGGTTAGGAGACAGACATTGAGTGGGCCACAAGAGTTTCCTAGTCATGGTTCTCTTGATAGACCTAGGAGTGGTAAATTGAAGTCACAGGTTACTCCACCAAGTGCATCATAGAGGTTGAGAAAAGGTAAAGAGAAAGATGGGAACTCACCTATTATGATTGATGTGTCATCAGGTTTCTCTCATGTTGATGTTGATTTAGATGGCTTTGAACAGAGCTTGGATGAGGAGTTTGGAATTCCATCTATTAAACACTTGGTTTGCGAAAGGCAGAAGAGAATGCTAAAGTATTTGGTAGTGATCCAAGTCCACATAGATCAAGTAGAGTAAGAAAGCCAATGCATCAATTAATATATGATAGCTATATAGCTCATCACTATACATACATAGCTAATGTTGTGCAAGATGTAGAATCCACTTGTTTTGAGGATGCAATGGGTGATAAGTATTGAAATTGTGTTATGGATGAAGAAATTGTTGCACTTATGGATAATGACATACTTGTATCCTTTACTTGAAGGCAAGAAAGCTATTGGTTGCAAATGGGCTTACAAGGTTAAGCATGAGTTAGATGGATCTATTGAACACTATAAGGCATGATTGTTTGCCAAAGGGTCCGCATAGACTCATGGTATTGATTATAAGGGAACTTTTTCTCTAGTGGCTAAAATGGCCACTATAAGGGCTATCATAGTAGTGGTTGCATCAAAAGGTTGGATCATACATCAAATGGATGTTAAGAATGCCTTCTTGTAGGGGGAGTTACAAGAGGAAGTTTATGTGGAGCAGCCACTTGGTTATATGGATGAGAGTCATCTAGATTATATATGTAGGCTTTGTAAGGCCTTGTATGGGCTGAAGCAAGCACCCAAGGCATGGCATGATAGGATTGCAAAATACCTTATTAGCATTAGATTTGCAAGCATAGATTGATCATGCACTCTATGTCTATAAAAGAGTGATGCAGGTATTGTGGTT
Organism: Lygodium microphyllum; assembly: GCF_053477565.2. Classification (NCBI taxonomy): domain Eukaryota; kingdom Viridiplantae; phylum Streptophyta; class Polypodiopsida; order Schizaeales; family Lygodiaceae; genus Lygodium; species Lygodium microphyllum. Next base: position 190,066,868 of record NC_141136.1, read on the forward strand.
ATTACTATATATGTGGATGATTTGATTGTTGTGTGTGATAGTGAGATAGAGATTGACCATGTAAAGGGTTACAAAGATTTTAGGAAATTTTCAAATTACCTTTAACTAGCTCTAGAGTGGTAAAAAATCAATGTAATCATATTCACATAGTAGTCACACACCCTATTTACATAAATGTTTAAGTAGTTATGTAAATATTCAAACCCTACTCTCTACCCACCCAAAATAGCAAAAGAATTTGCATGCTCTCTCTCTCTTCCCCCCTTTACCCTCTCATTCTTCTTTCTCTCCCTATTCTCTCTATCTTCTCTATCTACTCTCTTTCCTCTCTCTCCTCTCTCTCTATCCACTCTACTCTTTATAGTATTTTTCTCTCTATACTCTCTCTACTCTCTATACTCTCTTTTTACTCTACTCTACTCTCTCTCTCTCTCTCTCTCTCTCTCTCTCTCTCTCTCTCTCTCTCTCTCTCTCTCTCTCTCTCTCTCTACTTCACTCTCTCTACTCTACTCTACTTTACTCTCTTTCTATTGTACTTTACTCTCTCTACTCTCTTTTTGCTCTACTCTGTGTACTCTTATTCTACTCTACTCTACTCTCTCTACTCTCTTTCTACTCCGAATCCCTCTAGTCTCTCTAGTCCTCTTTCCTCTCTCTCTCTCTCTCATTTCTCTCTCATCTCTCTATTTCCCTCTTATTTCTCTCTTCTATCCCTATCCTCTTTCTTTTGTTCTTTTCTCTCTCTCTCTCCTCTTCCTAATACCCTCTCTCTCTCCTATTTTTACTCCCTCTAATCTCTCTCCTCTATTCTCTTTTCTCTATCCTCTCTACTCTCTTTCTCCTCTAGTTTCTTTTTTTCTACTCTATTCTCTTTCTACTCTACTTTCTCCTCTCTTCTATTTTCTCTCTTCTTTCTACTCTCTTTCTACTCTAGTTTCTCAACCTTCACACTCTCTCTCTTCTTCTTTTCTCTCTCCATTATCTCTTTCTCTCTCCTCTCTCCAGTTTCTCTACTCTACATGTATTTTGTCTCTCCATCCTCTCTCTGCTCTCTATGCTCTTCTTTTCTCTCTCTATTCTTTGTGTGTGTGTGTGTACTCTCTTCCCTCAAGCTTTCTCTCTCTTGTATTTCTAATATACTCTCTACTCTACTTTCTCTACTTCCTCTACTCCCTCTATTGCCTCTACTCTTTGTCTTTCTCTCTAGTCTTCTTTACTCTCTCTTTCTCTCTACTCCACTTTACTCTCTCTACTCTAATATCTCTACTTACTCTACTCTCTTCTCTTCTCTTCTCTTCTACTCTTTTCTCTATCCTCTCTCTACTCCCTCTACTCTCTCTCTACTCCTTTTCTACTCTCGCTTCTCCTCCTCTCTAATGTCTCTACTTTTTTATTCTAGTCTACTCTCCCCCTATCTCCACTTTACTCTCTACTCTCTTCTCTCTTCTCTCTTCTTTCTCCTCTCTCTACTCTTCCTACTCCCTCTACTATCTCTCTACTCTTCTCTTTACTCTCTCTTCTCTATCATCTCTCTACTCATTCTACTCTCTTTTCTTCTCTCTCCTCTCTTCACTCTCTCTACTCCTATACTCTTCTTTTCTCTATCCATCCTCTCTCTACTTTCTTCTCTCTTATTCTCTCTCCTATTTCTATTATCCTCTCTAGTCTAATTTCTCTATTCTCTGCCTCTCTCTCTCTCCCTCTCTCTCTCTCTCTCTCTCTCTCTCTCTCTCTCTCTCTCTTCTATCCTCTACCTAACCCCTCTCTTCTCTATCATCCCTTCTCTCCCTACTATACTTTCTCTCTTCACCCTACTCTTTATACTCTCCTCTCTCAAATCTATTCTCATTTCTCTATTCCTTCTCATCTCTCTCATGTCTACTATACTTTCTCTCAATGTTGCAAGTGCATATATCGGAGTAGGCTCAAAGATAAAAGTGTTGATGTGAGGACAAGTTGCTTTCTCAAATCATTCTCTTAGCTAGCTCAATCACAATACATATACCACAATAATTTCATACATCAAACTACTTTATATTTTTTCTCTTCTCTCTTCTCTCTCTCTCTCAAAAAAAGCATTGATATGTTAATGAGTACATACTAGCATGGATACTAGCATGCATACCCACTATTATTTCGGCATGTATTTTGGTAACAACCACAAGAATTTTTTTGAACATGCATTACAACTTCTCATCTCAGTGTTTCCCTCATCCCTTATAGTGTTTGAATTATATAAATAAACCTATGTACTTTGTCCCTAGGAAGTATTCTTTCTAAGCCTCAAAGCATCAAGGATCTAGTTGTTGATACCTACATCCATTCAAAAAAAACATGGTTAAATCCATCCATATTAATGTGTATTACAAGTATCGACACTAGGAATGGGTTGTTATCTAGTTGCATCTACCAATTCACAAGGAAAACCAAACCTAAAGGAGATCTATAAATTTAGTTATCCACCATTAATGTGGAAATGTTTTAATTAAATTAAGCACTAAAATATATAAATAGATTATGGCTATCTATACTTAGAACCAAATGTTAAATGGTTAGATATATTTGAAAAAATCAACTATATATTTCAAATATCAAATATAAAATCATATATTGATAAGTAAAGACATCTTGCTTAACCATATTTAATAGAAAATTTTGAAACAAATGACATGCTTTAAGAGATAATGCTAAGGTAAGGGTGAGCACCAGGGGGCTTAAAACACAAAAAGTCAACATTCCTTTAAGTCTTAGTACTAGAAGGTCAATTCATATGGTAAAGATGGTATACTAGCATGCCATTTCTTAGAATGAGAACATAGGAACATCTACTAAAAACATTCACAAGCCATGACATGTAAGAATATCTTAGCCTAAAAAATATTTTAAAACTAAATAAGCTCTCCCAGAATCAAGAAGTATAGAGAGAATCTCGATCACACTATTGATCCTTTTTGTGAACCCATGGATCTTATAGATTTCCTTGATAAATAACCTTATAATTTATGAAGTTTTATAGTTTGTCTTGACTAACAAACTTTTTTAACATATGCACAATCACCATCATGGAGTTTTGTATCCTCCTTGGATTGAAGAAAACCCTACCATAAAATCCATGCTTATGAATTCCCACTTTATTTGAGGGATATCAAGATATTAAAGCTTGCCTGACATTTTAACATGCTCTACTTTCACCTTTGGTAGCTAGGTATTCAATGACATACTTAAGTACATCACATTTGAGTCTTTCCAATAATGATAGCTTTTCCTAATTGCATTAAGTGTATTGGCATAGCGAAGATGTCCTAAAAATGGAGACTCATGTGCTTCCCAAAGTATATACTTCCTTAATTCATGGATAGAAGAAATACCTAACCTTTCCTTAAAGTACACAAGCTCTTTCTTAATGGAGAAGTCTTGATACTTGAGTTGTAACTTAGGACATTGATCCTTAATTTTGACATTTCTTCTTACTTATTGATACTTAGGGTTACTTGGCATTGATGTAATAACAACTACTACTAATTCATTCCTAAAGGGTTCTTATGCAATGGGAGCATTGAAGAATGCCTTGCAATGGTTGTGTTCTTTTGGCAAGCTTAGGCAAGCTTTTTAGCCACGGAAGTAGAAAGGCAAGATCTGAGGTCAAATGACTTTAAGGCAATGCTAAATCAATGGCATTCACATTAATATAGTAAGCCCATGTGAGCTCAAGGCCTATCTGACCTATAGCATTTGGATTACATAGGTCATAACTCAAGGTCTCTTGTAAATGGGACCTCAAAAGTATAATTGAGAAGAGATCATACTAGACAGACAAAAAGTATCTGATTTTAAACTTTACATGATATAGGCTTCTTTATAAGCTTAACGTATTCATGATTTGTACTTAGCTATTATAGAAACAACCTTATCCCCTTATATAAAATCAAGATTATGAACCAATTGCACTGAAAATATGCAAATATATAATGAGAAAATATGGCAACGACCATTATATGAAAGGCTCTAAATACACGTTAGGCTCCTCCTTTGCCATCAAGAAAGACTCATGATGTGTAGGGTATTTCTTGTGGCATTCTAGAAGTGGCCTCCTTGTTCATCGTGTTATGGATAGTCTTGGATCACAATTCATGATCTTGTGGAGCTCATGCCATCTCATTTGGTAGGTGTTTATAGGGAGCTATATAAACCCTAAAATTTACTAATGCACGATATCAGAATGATACATTCCAACATTGTATTGCAAATATATATACACATAGTGTAATGTAAGGATACATCCAAGATGTTATGCATGATCGAAAAAATGCAATAATGTGGAGACACACACGTGTGTGTGTGTGTGTGTGTGACCCTTCTCTCTCTCTCTCTCTCTCTCTCTCTCTCTCTCTCTCTCTCTCTCTCTCTCTCTCTCTTTCTAACACACACACATACACACGCATGCACACACACACACTCTCTCTCTATCTTTCTCTCTCTCTCTTTCTAACACACACACACATACACACACACATACACACGCGCACACACACACGCACGCACACACACACACACACACACACACTCTCTCTCTCTCTCTCTCTCTCTCTCTCTCTCTCTCTCTCTCTCTCTCTCTCTCTCTCTCTCTCTCTCTCTTTCTAACACACACACATACACACGCATGCACACACACACACACTCTCTCTATCTTTCTCTCTCTCTCTTTCTAACACACACACACATACACACACACATACACACGCGCACACACACACGCACGCACACACACACACACACACACACTCTCTCTCTCTCTCTCTCTCTCTCTCTCTCTCTCTCTCTCTCTTTCTAACACACACACACATACACACACACACACACACACACACACACACACACTCTCTCTCTCTCTCTCTCTCTCTCTCTCTCTCTCTCTCTCTCTCTCTCTCTCTCTCTCTCTCTCTCTCTCTCTCTCTCTCTCTCTCTCTCTCTCTCTCTCTCTCTCTCTCTCTCTCTCTCTCTCTCTCTCTCTCCCCTTAACGATGGTATAGTGGAAACTATACAAATGCTACATGACCACCATGAGCCTTGTTAAAATTATAGCTACCACCACCAATCATCATCTTCTCAAACTCTTGGAAATCAACATGGCCATTATCATTGGAGCCAAAGGGAGGTTAGAATGGCTCACCAAACGCTAAGGGTGCAACCATGGAGAATACCCCATGACAGTGTCAATGGACTGGAGATGCATTGAGACCATTGGTAGCTTGGATGGGTCCTCCTCACACCCCTAACTATAGGGTGAGGATAAATCTCAAGTAACCTCATTTCTCCTTTTGCAAGGCATGGAGGTAGGTGTGGCATCATTGAGCTTAGATTCAACCATCACAAAATTTGGCCACTTCAAACTCAATGGAAGAGTAGGCAATAATAAAAATATAGAGAAATAGTGTCTCAATAATATGTGAAAAATGTTGTCACGTTTGGGTTATAGCCAAGTAAATTATTAGGAGATAGAGACCAAAGGCTACCTATTCAATACTTGTAGAATGCACACACAATTGTAATGTACAATACAAGTTCATCATTTTCTACTTTCTTGGATCATTCTAGACCTGAGTATATATGACTCACGTCTAGGCCCAACCAATATTTTATTGGATCATCCCAAAATCCAAAGTGAACTTGCAAGTTTATATAATCTGATAAAATAGAGTAATCCACATATAGGTAATTACAATGTACATTTGTTGAGTTATTAGAAATGAGACATAATGTATAACTATGACATGTAATATGTACAAATTTATGTTACATACTTATTGTAGCATGAAAATTTTAGTTTCTCTTTAGAGATGTACAAATGCCTCATTTTGAGAATAATAATATCTATATATAACAATCATATAAGCATGAACTATTATGCAAGCTTAAGCTACTATGTCTCTTTAGAGACCTAGAAATGTCACATCTTGAGAATAAAATGCAATTTTCATGGAAAGGTTGTCCAACAATTCAAACTCCCATCACTATGCATATAAAGGACAAGCTTTCTTGTGTAACTAAATGTAAGCTTCACGATGACCAAGGATTTCTTAGTAGCATAGTACTTAGTGTACTTCTATTATCAAGATGTGAGTTCAACCCCTAACTGAGCAAGATTTTAGTATCTTATCTTCTAAAAAGTTTTTTTTTCTTACCTTAGATATTATTGAAGCTACCTTTGGGAGGCCTTTGGCCCACCCTTTGCTACATATTTTTGTATTACCTTGCAAGTTTATTGGTTCTGCAAACATGAGAGTTTTTTCCATTATTTCATGCATTAGTGACCATTAGTGACGAGTGCATTATTTTTGTGAGCTTTTGATTTCATGCTTTTGCAAGTGAAACTAATTTTTTGAGCTTCTGAAACAACCTTGTATATTTTCTATAAATGACATTGACATTAAAGTTTACTACATAAATGTCATATCACACACTACTACTCTTTTTTAACATAAAGATATGTGATATATCATGCATCCATCACTGTTTTGGAGCTCCCAACAAAATGCACACTATCCAAAATAGAGGGAGAAATGCTATTAGAATTGGAATTTTCAATCCTCTTAGCAAGAAATTGTAACTTAATCCACTCTTGTGTGAGGGATGGTGACCAATAATTTTCCAATCACATAAGGCCACATAACCGATATTTAAAGCACAAATTACTCTCACCTCTTGAGTCACATCTCCTTATTCTTTCCTATGAAAAGTGTCCATAACTGGGCTTATGTTCTTTTATCAACCTTATGGTGATGGAGATAATCCTTCGATACTTGGTGTCCAAACAACACAGCAACTTCAGATGCTCACAATAAGTATGGTCATAATAGCTTGCTAGCAATGGATGTGACATTTGGCACTAATAACTATAAGGTACTATATTTCTTTTTCTTTCTTAGTTTTAATTTTGTAATTATGCTATCCCTAAGTTTTTTTAATTTTTTATCTTCTCTATGCAATTCCATTTGTATACAATTCTTGTGTTTGATCACTTTCACAATGGAGTGCTTGTGGCATGGACCATTACATCCTCTTCTTGTACCACATCAGTTACATCATGGCTTGCTGCATTAAGAAATTGTTTCTTGGACTATAACAATTCATGGGAACCAAATGCTTTTATGGTGAATGATGCTCAAGCAAAAATCAATGCTATTCATTAAGGTTTCTTTCTATAATTACATTTGTTGTCTTTTCTCATCATGGTTAACCACAAAGTGGTTTTATCCATTTGTGTTTTCACAAGGAGGTTTTTGGTGTTCCTATATATCTATGTATATGGCAAGTTTGTGCTGATATATTTAGAGAACTTTGCAACATTATAAAAGTGCAGGGTACACCTAATTCACATGAGAATGCTAGGATAGATGAGGCTCAAACTCTAGTATTAGAGTTCTATGAAAAATACAAGAGGAAGCATCATTCGTCAAGTACTTCAATTCTGCAACTTTGTAGACCAGGTCAAAATCGATCAGGCTGCATGAGAACTTTCTTGAAATTCACTTTTCCTTGGGAGTTATTGAGATGATATAAAACAGCTTTCAAAAGTTGCTTTGGCTTTAGTTCCTTATATATATATAAATATATATAAGCATGTGACAGAAGGGGTCCGTGCTTGTAAGCTTTTGTGTAAGATCCAAATGACACCATGATGTGGATATTAACTCGTGTACTAGGGTGAGGTGTCCTCTAATGATGGTGATAGATTCCAAATCTTAGTTATGCAGGCGGAACACACGTGTAGTTGGAGGCTAGTCCTTTGAAAAATCTATGCACTCACTCAACTCCTAGGTGTAATCCATTTTCACCTTCACTAAGATAACCATCCCTTTTACCCTTACATTGACATCCCTCCTAAGAACTTGTTCCCCTCATTTGCTAGAGTTATCATAATTGAGAAGCGATGTAGCATACCTAGTGCTTGAAGAGTAAACCCAAAGTGATATGGTAAGGCTCTTGATAAGGGTTTTGGCCAAATTTTGTGGTAGAAATCCGGTTTATAAAAACCCAAATCATTAGCCCTCCCCTTAGGCTAGAGGCATTGATGCCTCTAGCTTACTAATGATGGTCCAATAGAGCAGGGAGGACTGCACCCCCTCATTGGTGGCTCTTTGTTGAATGACTGCTCCAAAGTGTCCATGTTTCTTTGAAAATAAGGCTTGAGTCACCATCTATTTACCCTTGTCTTGTGAACCCTCCCATCCATGTCACCTAGCTTATAGCTGCCATTTGGATATCTCCTTATGACCATGAATGGCCCTTCCCACTTGAACACAAGTTTAGCATCCTTTCTGTTATCAAAGCGGTTATCATAGCATAGCACAAGTGATCCTTCCCTTATGTGTTTGCTAGCTAGCTTCTTATTAAATGTCTTCCTCCTCTCTTCAGCCTACATGGAATAGTGTTGGACTGCTACTTCTCTGTCTAACTCCAGTCTCTCAAGATCCAAGATCCTTTCCTCTAACTTCTTATCTTGATTCTTCTCTCGACCGGCTACTAAAACACGTAAGCTGGCCAATTCCACCTCTATAGGAAGCAAAGCCTTTTGGCCATAGACGAAGTGAAATGGAGTATAGCCAAGTGAGGTTCTGAATGAAGTCCTATAGGCCCAAAGAGCTGCACTCAATTTTTTATCCCAGTGCTTGGGGTGCATGTGTACTTGCTTGGTAATTATCATACAAATCAGCCCATTCACTTTTTTGACCAAACCATTACACTATGGGTAGTAGGGAGTAGAATGCATGTGCTTGATTTTTAGCTTTTCCATTAGCTCCCCCACTAGATTGGCCCTAAAACCAGGACCCCAGTCAGAGATAATTTCCAAAGGTGTGTCAAACCTGCAACAAATATTTTTAAACACAAATTTCCCCACTTCTTGGGCTATGATCCTACTAGTTGTTGCTGAAGCCTTTGCCCACCTCATCATGTAGTCCACACCCATTATGATGTATTCCTTGCCAGACTAAGTTCGTGGGAGTGGCCCTATTGCATCAATCCGCCATTTCTCAAATGGGCCATATGTAGTTATGAGATTTTGTTCCTCATGCACTAGCTTCCTTGGTCCAGCCTTTTGGAAATCATCACAAGTGCGACGCCAATGTTGTATATCTCGATGCAGACTAGACCACACAAAATCGGCTTGGAGAATCTTTCTATAATTTTCAAGCATAAAGTGATAGTAGATGCCTTGTGGTTGGATTGCTAGTACAATCCAACCTAGGTTTTTGATGAGGTCAAAAAAATTCAATCAATGTCTACACTTAAATTGAGTGAAGGGGAGCCTCAAGAGGAAAAGGAGCTGTCTTTCCAAAGGAGACTACTCATGTTGTGGGACTGATGAAGGCTTGTGCAAAGAAAAAGGATCTATTCATGGGCACAAGGCTACATGAGGACATTTGCAAACGAGGGTTTCTTGAAAGAAGCCCCTATGTTGCAAGCACTTTAATAACTATGTATGCTAAATGTGGTGCTCTTGCAAAAGCATAAAAAGTTCTTGATAAATATATTGTTCATGATGGATTCTCTTGGACTGCACTGATTGTTGCAAGAAATGCACAAAATGGTCACGGGTGATGAAGCTCTAAAATGCTTTGATAAGATGTGGCATTACCTTTCTTCATCTCAAAGTCAAGATGGGCCCGTAACTAGATTCCAAGGTCTTTTCAAAGATCGATTTGCGATCAAGATACCACCAAATACGCATGAAGGAGGGGGATGAATACAAGACTGCATTTAGAATCGAGAGGGGATTATATCATTTCATGGTTATGCCCATTGGTCTTTCAAACGCTCCAGCCACATTCCAAGCTTTAATGAACAAAATACTTCAACCACTTTTATTCAAGATAGATTTGGTATTCTTTGACGATGTATTGATATATGGTAAGGACAAAGAAGAGCATTTACAACATATTAGAGAAGTTTTTGACATATTGAGGAGTCACAAGTTATTTGCTAAAGAAACCAAATGTACAGTCATGGCCAAAGAAGTAGAATACTTGGGACATATAGTTGGAGAAAATGGCATCAAGGTTGAAAAGGTCCAATGTGTGAAAGATTGGCCTACTCCAACAGTTACTACTTCATTGAGGGGTTTTCTTGGTTTAACTTCTTTTTACCAGAGATTTACCAAGAATTTTGCTCATGTGGCTACACCATTGACCAATAGGTTAAAGAAAGAAGCTTTCTTTTGGGATGAAATAGCTGACAAAAGCTTCAATGAGCTGAAGCAACTCCTCATTTTAGCACCTATATTGGTTTGTCATCCCAACTTTTCTAATGTCTTTGTGATCTATGCAGATGCTAGTGGGAGAGGATTGGGGGTTGTTTTAGCCCAAGAACATGGTGTCATTATATATGAGAGCAAAAAATTTGATGAAAAAGAGATGCAAATTCATGTATATTGAGCAAGAGATGCTAGCTATACTACATGCAGTCAAAAAATGGCATCATTATCTTTATGGAAGTCACTTTAAAGTGAAAAGTGATCATAGGGTGTTGAAGTACTTCCTCTCTCAACCCAACTTGTCTCCTAAGCAAAGAAAATAGTTGGCAACTCTTCAATCATATGATTTTGAGATAGCATACACTGTTGGAAAAGACAATGTAGTGGCAGACGCTCTCTCTAGGATGTGGGCATGTAATGTATCTATGGTCTCCACTCTATATAAAGATTGGATAAATGGCATACAAGAGGAATATATGATGGAGGAGCATTCTACCACAATAATGTAGAAATTATAGCAAGGGGTAAATGAACAATATCCAAACTTCAAATGGCATAATGGACTTTTATGGTACAAGGGAAAGGTCTACTTGATTCTTCAAAGCAACTTTAGACTAAAAGTCCTTCTCAAGAAGTGCATTCTTCACCCTTGGCTGTTCATTTTGGTCTCTTTAAGACTTTTGACAAAGTGCACAAGAGTTTCTATTGGAAAGGCCTATGGTGGGATGTGAAGTATGTCTCTCATTGCTTGGAATGTCAACAAAATAAAGATTCTTCTTTATTACCAGCCAGTCTCCTTCAGCCCTTGCCTATCCCACAAGGAAAATGGACCGATATTTCAATGGACTTCATTACGGGCCTCCCTACCACAAGGCACGGTTGGAATAGCATTTTTGTTATGGTGGACATAAACACCAAATCGGCCCATTTTATTCCAACCAAGACATAATTTTCAACAAAGCAAGTAGTCGGCCAATTCATGGAAGGTGTAAGAATATGCAAAATCCAGAGCATGATAGATGCGAAAGCTATGGAGGTTGAAAGAGAAAGAAGAAACTCATGAAGACATTGACCCTAACAAAGACCAATTGTCACAAAAGTGAATTAGGTTCCAAGATTGATACTTGGACTCATAAACACAATCTTGTGTATTGACAGTGACAAGACACTTTATTGGAAGGAAAAGAGTACTATCATTGCATTAGAAAAAGAGCGCAAGTACAATGCTTTATAGGAATCGAGTGGTGGTACTTTCTCCTACGGTGCATATGGGATTTTGGTCCTGAGCCCTCACTGCTCCTTACAAAGGGACTGAAGTAGATGTGATTGAAAATATCTCAACACCCCTCCTCAATCACAACCAGAAGTACAAAGTGTATAGAGGCTTTAGTGAAAGCAACACCTACAAAGTGTGGGCACACCATAAACATGGCAAAACTCCAGAGGAGGCTGTTGCAAAAAAAGGCTAAGTGTGGATACCACAAACATGATGGACATCCAGAGGCTATAGTAGGGGGCCTCACAAAGTGTACAAAGGCTTTAGTACATGGCTAACTGAGGAGTTTACAAGTTTATCTCTGAGGCATTAGGGCTTAAGAAATACAAAGCTAAAAAATTCTATATAAATAGAAGGACTGATGAGGTTTGTCCTTCTCCTGGTGGTCTTCTTCTTCTTCTTCTTCCTTTGCTCCGTTTTCTTCTTCTTCTTTGACTGCAACTAGATAGGCCTTTTGGGACCTCTTTTTGGGGTGGCAAAACTTCTCTGTGTGTCCGATCCTTTTGTAGAAGTCACTGAAGAGATGATTCCTTTTGCCTTTATACCTGTTGCCAACATATAATGTATGTTCATCTCTAGAGGTGCTTTGTTCTTCCTCAGTTTTTAGCTTCTTTTCCTCCTCTAACAGTGATGCCTGGATATCAACAAGTTCAGGATTTGGCACGTTGATTGAATTTTTTGATACATTATTATATTCATGAGGCAAACTCTTAAGTAGAACATCGATGCAAAAATCTTCTTCCATTTTAATGTTGATTCTTGCAAGTTTGGTCATGTAATTTAGATATGTGGCAAGTGATGTGTTGGACTTCATTTCAAGCCTGAAAAACTCAATCAAGAGACCATACTTTGATGATTTAGACTATGCACCAAACAAGGTGTCAAGTCTCTTCCATGTATCCTGTGAAGTCTCACAATTATCCACATGGTGGATATTGCTGTCGTCTAGCTCCAATTTGATAATGGCCTGAGACTTATCATCGTTATTTTTTCAAGTGACAACAAGGTCCACATCACGAGACTTCTTTTCTTTTCCAGTGGTAATGGCCCAAAGTCCCTTCTTCATCAGGATGAGTTTGATGCGGGTCTGCCAGGTATGAAACCCGACTCCTTTGAAACAGGATGTTGGAGAGTTTTTGCTCATGTTAGACTTACAAGAACACTAGCAAATCAACTTTAGAATTATAAGATTTAAGCAGCAAAAGAGTTGGTTGAGATGTGTCAAAAAACACAAGTGCTAAGAACACTAAAATGAGTATCAATAGACACTATGTTTCTTCCTTGAGTCTTCCAAATCTACAAAATCCTTCAACTTCTTGATTTGATGCTAGGACCTTAAAATTTGAGTGACAATGGGTTGTTCCAGGTGGCAGGAGAGAGAAATGATGAGATTTTTGAGCTTGGGGAAGTTTGGCTATGGAGTCACAGTTAGGGTTTCTAGGGGCAGCCTAGTTTTTTTGACATTACAGGAGCTATACCTGATCATTTTGAAAACTTTTTATATAAGGATGAAGCTTACTTTAAGGGCTATCAATGCCCTATGGTAATGGCTAGGATTGCGCCCTGTAGAGCATGCAACAACAACGTGACCTGATCAGGCACAGATTTTGACAGCGTGACGAATCTTTAGCAATGCTAAAGTGTATGACATCCAATCTTGTAGCGTGATGTGCCACAGAGAAGTGCCTGATAGTGAGGAATATTTCCCTAGAAGACATCATGATGAATGGTGGCCTATAGTGTGAGATCCATAAGCTCCAAGATGCCTAGGCATTGCTTGGCTATGGAGGCCATAGGACAGATCTTGAGAAAAATGACAATGCTGAGGCTATACTTGCCAATGTCAGTGATTGAGATGCAAGGGAGGCTGGAAGTAGAGAGACGCTTCTCCAAAAGGAAGTTCAGAGAGATTTGACCTGTGGAGAGAGATATGAAAGCTTCAATCTAAGAGGGTGTTGCTAGCTATGGTAGCCATGAAGGCAAGCTTGAAGGTGGAGACAGAAAGTGAGTTCATAGGCTAAGATTGAGCTGAGTAGAGATGGACCAGAGGTGAAGAGCTACTAAAAACAAGCTAAGCCATGCTCAACTGCACTCTGACAGCATGTTAGAATATACAGGATCTAGAGCATGACAGATGCGGAAGCTATGGAGGTTGAAAGAGAAAGAAGAAACTCATGAAGACATCGACCCTGACAAACACGAATTGTCACACAAGTGAATTAGGTTCCAAATTTGAGACTTGGACTCATAAACACAATCTTGTGTATTGACAGTGACAAGACACTTTACTGGAAGGAAAAGAGTACTATCATTGCATTATAAAAAGAGTGCAAGTACAATGCTTTATAGGAATTGAGTGGTGGTACTTTATCATACTATGCATATGGGATTCTGGTCTTGAGCCCTCACTGCTCCTTACAAAGGGACTGAAGTTAGTGTGATTGTAAATATCTCAACAGAAGGAGTGTTCAAGCTACATGGTATGCCCTTGAGGATAGTGTCAGATAGAGACCCTAGATTCATGGGAAATTTTTGGAAGGGTTTGTTTACTTCGATGGGCACTACTCTTGCCCCAAGTACCACTTACCACCCTCAAACCGATGGTCAAACAACCGAAAGAGTTAACCAATGGGTTGAAGTATACTTAAGTCATTATTGTCATGACACGCAATCAACTTGGGATAATTGGCTGCACCTTGCTGAATTTGGCTATAATAACACATATCATATGAGCATTGGGATGGCTCCTTTTGAAGCACTTTATGGATACAAGGTTCAAATTCCTTCAACCATGTTTCATGGAGACCTGAATCCCCAAGCGAAGGGTAAGTTAGAAAGAATGGAGATGCTTATGAAGCAATGTAAAGAAAACATACGAAAGGCACAAGATGTCATGAAGTCCTATGCTGATGATAGATGGAGGCACATGGAGTTTGATGTTAGAGATTGGGTCTTCTTGAAGGTGCCCAAAACTCATTATGCATCCCTTAAGGGTGAAAATAACAAGTTGGCTCACACATTTTATGGCCCATATTTGGTGTTGGAAAATATTGGAGAGCTTGCATATAAGCTCCAATTGCCTTCAACTGCTCGCATACATGATGTTTTTCATGTATCACAATTGAATAAGTATATTGGGCAAGATATACAAGTTATTGAAGAGCTTCCACCACTTGATGAAGACAAGTTGATTGTCTATGAACTTGAGAAGATTATTGGGAAGCGTGAAAAGGTTCTTAAGAATCAAACTCTCACTGAATTTTTGATCAAATGGAAGGGGCTACCTATGGAAGAGTCCACTTGGTAACCCTCTTCTTATTTGGACGCGTTTCCATGGCTTTTGCAAGATGAATGATGATAGTCTGTGCAAGGACAACTTGTTGTTTTAAAATGCTATTATTAATTAAATTGCCTTAATGGCATCAAAAAGTGGTCTTGATGGAATGAGATGATGCCTCAAGTTGTGTACTTCATCTCTACACCTCAAACACTGAATTTGGACACTCCGTCAAGAGTTATGGCAATTCAATTGATGCAACCCTGTTGGACAGCAAACAGTCAATTCATTGTTTCAGATTCATTGTGATGTTTCTTCATACAAAGTGCTTCCACATGCTTATGGATCTTCATCGACATAATTTTCTTCATTAACAACTTATGTTTTACCTCATTATCTTCAGTTTTGAGGACAAAACATCTCTAGGAGGGGATGATTTGTAATAAAGCAAATTATCAACATGAGAGTTGAAGCCAATTCCAAGTATAAACCTTGTAAATACTTGAGCCAAGGGAAAAGTGGACTTTAGGGATTAGTATAAAAAGGCAAGAAGTGCTAATGTAGCATCATTCTTTGGCACTATTACAATTTTTCCCTTCTTGTCTTTTCAACTTGTTGTACTTGGTTTACAGCTCATGGCTACATTGTGCTATGGTAATAGAAGATGTTCCATGGCATGGCCATGCTTGTAACTCAGTTTGATATATTTCTTGTTGTGTGTAACTTAGAATATTTTGATTTCCTATTCATTTCCATTGTTAGATTAGTCTTTCTTTATAATTTAAAATTTGTGAATCTATACATTTTATATATTTGATATATGTGTGTATATTAATGTATACTCTTGGTTTTTATGTATGTGTGTATATTAATGTAAGCTTAAATGTTGCATTTAATACTACATCTCTCTGTCATGATTAGTGAATGCGTATATATTAATGCTTTGCAAAAGAATGTCAAGGTGATTTTATGAATGGTTTGATGATGCTTATTAAAGGTATGTATATATATGTTTAGAGATACATTGTATATGTTTACGTTGTATGTTTGTTAACGTATACTCTTGGTTTTATGTACATTTGTATATTAATGCATGCTTCGATGTTTTGATTATGTGTTTGAAAGGTGTGCATGTATATGTTTTATATGTTCGATATGTATGTATATATTACTCTTACTTTTTATGTATGTGTGTATATCAATGCATGCTTAAATGTTTTGATGATGCACCAAAAGATTTAAGCATGTGTGTATATATGCGTTTCATGTATGTTTACATTTATGTGTGATGCATTTAATAATGCTCCTCTCTCTCATCGTTAGTTAATGCTTTGCGAAAGAATGTCAAGGTGGTTTTATGAATGTTTTGATGGTGCTTATTGAAGGTGAGTATATATATGTTATATAAATATGTATGTATGTATGTATGTATGTATGTATGCATGCATGTATGTATGTATGTATGTATGTATGTATGTATGTATGTATGTATGTAGCTTTAATATTTTTGTAGGTGAGTCTTTGTTCTTATCATGTATATACGTCAGGTTTACTAATGAAAGATGTGGTCATGTTTGTGACTTATGAATATTGTAATCTACTTTGTGACTTATGTGTTTGTTCTCTTACCTTAATTGTAGCTTGACATGTACCTTTGCCAAACTCACCCTTAAGAAATGGGAAGAAGCTTTAGTGTGCCTAGGTCATAAAGTGTATTCAATTGCTTTAAGAAAATGCATTCTCTCTTTTTCTCACTCTCTCTCAATACTTTATATAACCATGGTATTATGGAGCATGTTGAGACATCAGATGCAAGAAACAATGTATGTGTACTAGATATTGTTTTGTGCACTCCCAATGCATGGAGGAGGATGTCAATTCAATGTGTCATGAAACATGTCAAAGGACACAACAATTGTGTTGTATCCATTAAGCTCATGCATCGCTTAGAAGTAATTGAGAAGCAAATGAAAAGTTTGTATAAACATCAAAGGGCTTTAATCTCTCCCTCAAACAAAAATTTTGTGATAATTTACAAAGGATCAAAAAAATATTGGTAGAAAGATATGAAGGAGGCCTTGCTAATGGGCTGAACTTAATGGAAGAGATAGATAACATAAAGGGCTACATAGGAGAAATCTATGAGTTTATTCACAAATATTGGTCAACCTAGGCTTTGGAAGATAATGAAGAAGTTGCAAGACCTTGCTCAGAGAAATAGTTGATAGAGGATGGAGTTACAACATGCTTACATCGAATAATGTTTGCCTTGATATTCAAGTCATGGCTTTGAAAGTTTGCCTCAATATGTTCTTTGCAATGCTAAACCAAATGAATTGCCACATGGCTTCATCATTGAATGCATAGTTTAGCCACCATATGTAATTTCTTCAAGACTTTTTTGAGAAATCTTCCAATAGAAATGTTCATTCTATTGTTCGGTTTCAGAAATACTAGATGTTTTGGACTTATGTATCTCTCATGACAATGACATAATATGCTTCTTCATTTTATATTGTAACCTATGTGAGATTACATTGTTGGTTTTGTGAAATTACAATATTTAAAGTTTATGTGTCCAAATGTATAATAATATTCAAAAAGCACTTCAAAAACTTCATATTTGTAAGAATTGTGTTGTGTCTCCTTAAGCTCATGCATCACTTAGATGCAATTGAGAATCAAATGAAAAGTTTGTGTAAACATCAATGAGCTTTGATCTCCCTCGATTAAAACTTTAGTGATTGTGTACAAAGGATTAAAAAATTTTGGAAGATGAATGAGGCCTAATTGATGGGCTAAATTTAATGGAAGAGATAGATGAGATAAAGGGCTACATAGAAGAAATCTGCAAGTTTATTTACTTACATTGGGCCATGTGGGCTTTGGTTAATCATGAAGATAAGTTCCAAGACATTGCTAGGAGCAATGGCCATATAGAGGATGGAGTGTTTAAGTTACTAGCTTAGAAGAGAGAGTGTGTGCTTGCACCAGATAGCATTTTCTTTGATATTCAAGTCATGACTTTGGATGTTTGCCTCAATACGTTCTCTACAATGTTAAATCAGGTAAATCATTACATGGCTTCATCATCGAATACATAGTTTGTTTACCATATCTAATTTCTTCAAGATCTTTTCTAGAAATCCTCCAATGGAAATGTTCCTTCTATTGCTAGGTTTGAGAAATTTCAAATGATTTAGATTTAGGTATCTCTCATGGAAGATGTAATATGCTTTTTCATTTTGTATTGTTGCATGTGTGAGATTATAATATTTAAATTTTATGTGTTCAAACATATAATAATATTTGAAAAACGTTTCAAAAAACTTCACATTTGTAAAACTAAAATCACACTACTCTTTTCTATTTCTTTTCATCTTAGGTTGTCTTCGACAATGGTGCTCCCAACTCATTTTATGCATGGAGATCAAAGAACTAGAGATAAACATAGGCAGGCCACAAGAGTTAGGGTTGCATTATGCATTCATCATCACCATGCAAGAGATATGCATGCACAAGATGATCCTCATGGAATGAATATAGATATTCAAATGCCTGATGCACTAGCCAAACTAATCAATTTAACACTGCATCTTGTTGTTTTATTCATGAATTGCTAGCCTTCCAAGTGCATATGCTTGCCATGACTCAACAACATAATAAAGCATAAATAATCCAAATGGTAGACTCAGTATGCATTGTCGCGACACTATGCTTCCACCACTATGAACCTGAGGATGGGGTTTTTCACCAGGAATTTGAACTCATTAGTCAATGTCATTAGGAATTTGTTTTCCGTTGTATGTGTCTTTTCGTTTGTCGTTCAGTTTGAACCATCAATTTGAAAATTTGGTTACTTGGTTCCATCCTAAATGTTTTGTATTCGATGAGTAGTACTCAAGCACAAATAACCGCATGTATGTCTGTGCATGTGGTAGCTCATATGAGTGCTTGTTTTTTCTATTGTTGAGTATCTTGTCCGAAGTTTGCACATGAAGAAGACAAGGAGTCAAATCTAGTGGAACATATGGTGGAGGAAGAAGCATGAACACAAGGGCTAAAAGAGAAGCCTGTCAACGAGAATATCAACCCATCTAATCGTTCTCTTAATAATCGGCCAATTGGTCTTGGTAGTAAAATTTCATCTTGGAGTACGTCTTTGAATTCCTTGGATTCATTGGGAGAGATGACTGAATGAGAAAGGAATTTATTAGCACCGGTTGTTGCAAAATTGCAGAGCAGAGTGACAACATTGGTTGGTGAATTACAGAGCAGTTAAGTTATGGAATGTCCGGCTTGAACATCAATTGAATGTGATATTCAACAAAGAGGATATGAAAAGAAGAGGTAGGAAGAGATGATGGATGAGTTGATGGGGGTTTGTGGCATTGAATATACATCCTATGAGTGGTAACCATTTATGTTACTCATTCGATGTGGATTGCTATCTCATAGTGAAGGTAGTAGCATTATCTGAAGAGCAGTGGCTATTAATAGTCTTAAGCTTTGATTGACATAAAAACATGTGGACAGTTTAAAATAAAACAATTAAATCCTTAAATAAAACAATAAAACTAAAATAAGCCGAACAACAGGAAAAGAGGATCGCACCTTTTCAGTGTGACCCACCTTGTAAATACACAATCTTCATCAATATGATTGTTACTGTGTATCAATAATCTCTCTCTCTCTTCCTTCTGTCTGTATTCTACATTATGTTCTTGATTAATAGAAAAAAATTAACGCCCACATGGTATCAATAGTGGCATATTAAAATCTTTTGTTCTCTCTGTGACAACCTGCATCATTGAAGCCTCTGTTGTAGCCATTCCTTGTTGATTGATCCGGACTTTCTTCAGGAGTTATGGCCACTGCAACATCAGCAAGTTCATCTCTGTCCAAATTCTACCACATTGAAAAACTGACTGGATCGAACTATCTACCCTGGAGTCTATGCCTGAAGATGGTTATTGAAAAAGCAGGGAATTGGGGTGTTGTTGACGGCACCGAACCTTACCCAGCTTCTGTTCCACTTGCAGCGGGACAAGCTGCCCCTACAGTCGATGAATTAGCCGCATGGCGAAAGAAAGATTTGGAGGCACAAACTGAGATTTTTCTCCATCTTGGTGATCGTCAGTTACAGTTGGTTCGCCAACTCACCACGGTCAAATCAATGTGGGAATTTCTGCAGCAACAGTACCAGCGTACCAATTTGTTTCTCGCGTCCTTCTACACAAACAACTCAACAAAGTTGTTACGAAAAACTATTCAACAACAAAAGCATTCCTGGAAGCTTGGCAGCAAGCCAATGATAATGTCTCCTTGGCAGGATTAATTCTCCCTCCCGAAATTCAAGTGACTACCCTTCTTGCTGCCTTGCCCGGCACCTGGCAATCTTTCATAAGTACTCATTCTACCAACTCTACACTAACAATCAACGAACTCTTTGCATTGATTAGTCAAGAAGACCAAGTAAGGGGTAAGACATCAAATCCAGGACATGCTATGCTTGCAGGAGGACCTCGATTTCCTCCTCGGGGTAGGCGGTCCTCTTCCTTCCGCCCATCCCCAAACTCAAGGTCTTCACCTAATTCAGTTAAT
The DNA here is from genome assembly GCF_053477565.2 of Lygodium microphyllum. Taxonomy (NCBI): domain Eukaryota; kingdom Viridiplantae; phylum Streptophyta; class Polypodiopsida; order Schizaeales; family Lygodiaceae; genus Lygodium; species Lygodium microphyllum. The sequence continues at coordinate 190,087,277 of NC_141136.1, forward strand.
TAGTGGCATAAATCACCCATGAGTGGTAATCAATCCCAGACCTATCAGCCTTCTTTGCGCTTTGGGAATGCAGGGCCTAATCCTCAACCCTCGTCCTTTTGCACCTACTGTAAACAACGAGGCCATGTCATACGGGACTGTCGTACTTGTCACTGTGGCATGTGAATTCAACATCATCGACCTTCAAAGACACTTCATATTTCACAGCAGAAGTATGCTGAGGATGTTTTGTCAAAATACAATGTCAGGCCCTTTAGTGCATCAAGCACCCCCTTACCATTGTCACATAAACATCTTCAAAAGACATGATCTTCAGCACAACAGTGGGTCAGAAGTGAAGAAGCAACACAATATCGGAGGATACTTGGTAATATACGATACTTGGTTTCATGTACAAGACCGGATTTGGCTTTCTCCTTCGGTTTACTTTCCGGGTATATGCATGACCCTACTGATCAACATATGGCAGCAGTAAAGAGGTTACTCAACTATGTTTCAAGTACTAAGAATGTGGGTATTACCTATGGTGGGAGATTAAATGGTGAACTCATTATTCAAGGCTATTGTGATGCCGATTGGGCATCAGATCATGAGACAAGGCTCTCGACTGGAGGGTACATCTTTCTCATTGTAGGTGGAGTTGTTTCATGGAGAAGTAAGCGTCAAACAATGGTGTCACTATCCAGTTGTGAAGCTGAATACAAATCAGCGTGTGATGCATCAAAAGAAGTTATCTGGCTTGGAAATTTATTTAAGGAATTGGGAATTTCAGTTCAGGGGCCTTATACAATCTGGTGTGACAGTACAGCAACGATAGACGCATCAAAGAAGCCAAAGCAATCAGATAAATTGAAGCATTTGGATATTCAAGACCACTTCATTCGGCAACAAGTGGAAAATCATATTATAAAGCTGGAATATGTTCCAACTACAGAGAATGCAGCTGTTTTTCTTACAAAATCTCTTTCAAGAGACAAGCTAAATGCTTGCAGTGTTCTGGCTGGACTAGAACAGATCTGAACTTTGTTTTATTTTATGGGGGGGTGTGGACAGTTTAAAATAAAATAATTAAATCCTTAAATAAAACAATAAAACTAAAATAAGCCGAACAGTCAGGAAAAGAGGGCCGCACCTTTTCAGTGCGACCCACCTTGTAAATACGCAATCTTCATCAATATGATTGTTACTATGTATCAATAATCTCTCTCTCTCTCTCTTCCTCATGTCTGTATTCTACATTATGTTCTTGATTAATAGCAGAAAATTGACGCCCACAAAACATAGTGAAGGCAAGGAGGAAAGGGGAGGGCCCGTTTTGGCTATGCTTGGAGACCCTTATCAAAGTGGAAGAGAGTTGATACAGTCCAGCTTATGGAAGGCATAGATTGTCACGCAGCTTATGAGGTGGCCAACTGACAAAAC